>NW_016910581.1:261707-341973 GCF_001483705.2 Eufriesea mexicana
AAAATATAGTTATGAAATGTTGCTGAATTGTGTCACGAAAGAATTTATAAAAATATTTGTAGATTTCTGATTATTTCTGATTATTTTGTGACGAGCAAATGGAATTTGAAAATGCTTGTAAAGCAATATTTATTTGACGTTGTATAAAATAAAAGTGGCATTGAAAAATAATTTAAAAGTAGCGATTAGAATTTTAAAATGATAATAAACGATGATAAAATAATAGCGAAAGTAACAAACGAAGATGACGAAGTCGCTGTGGCGAAGATATACATAAATGTAGGAAAGGAAAGCAGAAATGGAAATAGAATAAGTAGAAGATAGATAAAAAATGGAAGAAACAAAAGATTGTGATAATGGATTAGTACTCAAATGTATCGATGTATTCCATTCTCCAAATATAGCTATTAAATCTATGAAATTACAATTAGAATAAAATTAATTTATAATATTTGATAAATTTAAATTAATATTCATTTTATTTCTATTTTTTGATATTATTTCATTTTTACTACGTGTTAATATCTTATGTTTATCAAGCAATAAAAAATATCGATGTTTTCGTTAATATAAATATATAAATATATAAATAGTAAGACGAATAAATATACTATTGAATTCATTTATATTAACATCGACTCGATTTGGTTACTTTATGTGCATGAACTGCTTGTCCATTAATAGGATAAGTGGAATTCTAGAATATTAGCGAAGGAGGTCGCTAATGGGCACCATAGCTGAGATGTATACAGTTTAGTGATTTTTACGGTCCGTTAATCTTTCTGGAAATCTCGTTCGTATAAGAGCTTGAAGACGAGGCATTACTTACGCGAAACAAACGAGCGATGGCTCCTTGCTCCGTGCATATTTTCTTAATCTATGAGAATTGAAAAATATTTCGCATTCGGCAGTGTATAGAAAATTTGTGCTAGATGATACTGTATAGTAAATAACATTTCGTAAAAATGTAAAAATAGTACATAGAAGCTACGTACATTGGTATTTTTTTGAAATTCAGTGGCTATATATAATCATTTATAACTTTAAAATATTATAATCATAGACACGAATTTATTCAGGACTCTCTCCTTTGTCATTTAACAGTTTTCACGTGATACTTTGTTCTCGTTTAAAATCGATAGTTTTTACAAAAATCCGATTTTTGTTAAAACTGAGGGTGAATCATTGATTGTATATTGCAAGAAAAAAAGAAGAAAAAATTATTGTGAAAAGAAGTTTTTTGAAAATAAAAATTCACTTACATATCATCTAAACATGTTAAAATTGATAAAAATGATTGATTTTCGTTAACAGTATTTCTCTCATTTTTGAGGATATACAAAGTGGCCGTATCATTAATTACGATTTTTCAAGTACTTACGATAATTCGAAAAAAAAAAAAGAAAAAAAAATGGTTAAAGAAAAGTCGATCAGTTTTTAGTTGGCTATATAGTGCAATAAAAATAAAATTTCAAAATTTTGTTCTTCAAAAATGATCAAAGTCACCTTAATAACTTGTGTTTATTATTAAGACTCGAAATTACATTTAAATCAGGAACCTGGAGTAAATATTGTATTACTAGAAACTTATCTCAGAACTTATCTACGAGCTGTCGACAATTTCGAAGAAAGAAAAAATGTGAACTCGTGATAAATTAGCCTAGCACTTTATTTAGCTCAGCCACTTATTCTCAGCAGTTTAGAGAATATCGGTTGGGCAGTTATGGTTTTATTGCTTAACCACCACGATCACCGGATATGTTACCATTTGATTTTGATCTACGGAGTCATCTACAGCCAATAGTTTGCTCCAATACAAAATATGGAACATTTAAATGTTGCTATTAAATGTGTCATATTTTGGAAGAAAATGCCTTTTTGGACATAAGTTTATATGAACTTTTTTCATCTATTTCACCTCGGTAACACGTAGGCTCAGTTTGGTCCCAACCTTTTGTACACTCTGTATAAAAGTATTAACGATATCATATAGATACATATATGTACATATAAGGTTCTATCTAATATCATTATTAATATTAATTATAAAATTAATAGCAGTAATTATTATTGCACGGTAACATATTTTTGAAATGTATACTTTCTTTTTTTAATGACAAAGTAAGATTTTCAATCTTCCACTGAGGCGTGTTCGCGTCATTGTAAATAGTCTTGCAGCTGCCAGTTCATAGTAAAAATTACTTGGAATGCATAGGATTAATATTAGTATAGTAATAAATAAATGTATCAAATTCTATAGATATTAACAGTTTCGCAAAATTAAGAAGGAACCAAATTTAAAAGCCGAAGTAAAACCGATATAAGATTATATGTGCATATAAACCTATTTTTTTCTTACAATTAGTATCATAATACGATGTTAAGAATGAAATTACTTCTTTAAATTAATATGTCTGATCTGTATTAAATAGACAATGTTGATTAACTTTACTTTAAGGAAAATTTGTTGAAGTAGCAATTATTAACTTTCTTCAATTAAACAGATAAATCCTCAATTATCATCATTTCCTCAATTAAATAGAAAAATAAATGATGCGAGATAAGATCGAAGTTATGTTAATTTTGTTTTATTCGGAATTTAAAATAATTTAAAATAACTTCAGCGTAAATAAATTATATTTCTTCAACTCATTAATGATATATTTCTATAATAGAGTATAATAATTATACGTATAATAATTAGAGCTAAAATCTAATATATAGGATAAATAGATGCATATAGAGTAGGAGCATGATTTACCGAATTATCTACGGCATAGGTTGTTTGTATAATAATTCTATTTTTTTCGTTCTATTCTATTTTTACAAGAAAGATTTTTATCTTGAACTACGTTGTGATAAATTTGTCGATGTAATATGTACGAGAGGTAGATTTTCATTTTTTCAGTGTATTCGCGAATTTTTAAATCAATTAATATCCGAGGAGAAGATTGTTAGATCGAAAAACTCCTGGATAAATCGACAGCGATGTATTTACATTATACACTAGGGTTACCTATAATGAAATAGCGTGTACCGTTTTGTAATACACACATAAGTATGTACATAAGGGTAATATGTTTGATCGATTCAGAATTCTCTGTGTTTGCTCTGTTTGGATTGAGTACCTTTCTTCTTTGATTCGAGTCTTTTAAGCGTACCGATGTACTTACTATCGGTTAGTATGAGTTATATTCGAGATATTGTATTTGTTATTGATTGTTTTTGCAATGATGTATTTTTTGGTTAGTTCAGTGGTGGTAGAAGCGAGTTGCGATGTGCATGGTTTTGAATATTTTCGCCTATTTATCAAATTTGTAAATTTTTCAAATTTACGACGAGATTGATTGTCGATAATGTGCATGTTAGCTGCATAACATGCATAAAATTATCAAATGAGTCAAAAAGACATATTTTAAATATTTTATTTTTGCAATTATCGAAAACATACAGCTGCTTTTATTATTGTTGCTGTCTTTGAAGTTAACGTTAACTTTTACATTACCTATATTTCTTCATCATACCACTACAACTATTATTATTTGTGTATAGTATATTTAACTACCCGTTGGAATTTTAGTGTTAATATTTTTATTTCGTCGAATGTTCTTTTCCGATACCGTTTTCAAGTCGTTCAAAGCAACGTATGAATTATGAAATGGTTTGTTTACTTCGTCTTTATTTTCCACATTATCTATCTTCTTTATCTTCATTAACCATTTGATTACTGTAAAGGCGCTTAGAAATTTTGCGCTTATGATACTGTAGGCGCCTAAAGGCGCCCAGAAGTTTTTTGGTTTGCTGTTCAATTTTATGTATAGTAACAATTTAATACAGAATAATACAATTAATACAAAATTAATACAAGAATTAATACAAGAATACAAAGAAATAAATAATGTTGTTTTAATGTAGTGGAATATAGTGTTTTCATTATTATTTGAATATAATATAATAACTTCTCAGAAATGCATACCTAACGAAAAGTTTCACCGTTCTCGGTATACATCGCAAACGCAACAGCCGTACCTTATGGTACCTTATGGTACGGCTGGTGCGTTTCAAAGTCTGCCGTAGTCAAAGGGTTAAAGTAATGTTTACTTCTTTAACAATTTCATTACCATTTACGTCATCTATCTTATCATTATTTATCCATTCAATTACATTACTCTTATTGTAATTCTTACAGTCTGGCATACCAAAGTGAGTATTTCATGAATTTCATCCTTCACTTTTGTTTACTTATTACTATTCTTGATAATACTTAATTCCAAAGCAATGTTTCCAACTACCACTAAATATCTAACTACACACTCTTCGCATCAAATTTGGGTATACGTTTAATAGATTTACTTTGATATTGCTAATTCTGTAGGATGTCGAAAATGGGTTTTAATTTCGCTTTCAGTTTTCGAAATTAATATGCATATATTTCTTCTTTTTATCGAAGGAATATCCTGTTAGTAGAGAATAATATACAAGAACGTAATAAATATTTAATCAACAGTATTAGTGGATCGCGAAAAAAATTAACGATGAAATGTCTATATTTCTTTTTGCTCTTTTAAATACGACACTCGCTCTTTCAACGTCTTCTCTCAATGAATTCTATCATACATTACATAAAAATCCGCAGCTATACCACACTTCATTCATTAAACGCATAGTCGTTTTTCATAACAATTTAAAGTCGCTCACATAAACATTCCATGCATACTCGCCGCACTCATTCTTTCATACAAGCATCACGCACTTTTACATCGTGATATATTTAAATCTATTTTATTCATTACCATTTGTCGGATCAGCGCGAACGATTTGAGACATCGAAAAACAAACAGAATAAAATAATCAAAAACAACAAAACTCTAACTAAACGCAAGGAAATAAGTTCAGGATAGCGCAATTTTATCACACGGAAAAAACACGCTTTTTCTCCTCTCTCTCTCTCTCTCTCTCTCTCTCTCGCTCTCTCTTTCTCTTTCTCTTTCTTTTTCTCTTTCTCTGATATCGAACGAAACATGTCCGTTCTGTCCATAGATTATAGGCTGCGATCGCAAGGATCCTTCGGGACTTCTCGTGTCGCCAAGGTCCCTCCTTTTATATTCTTTGACGAACTTGATGACGTGTTTAGTCAAACGCTAATTGGCTAATGCGATTCAGCCGATTAAAGATTCGCCCTCACGAAAATCACGCCATCCAGTCGATTCGCGATTCGCCCCCGTGAAGATCACGCAATTCCGCTGACCCCTCCGTGTAGATCACGTGAATCGGTCGACTTTTGCCTCCCACGAAGACTACGCGTCTTATCCAATTCGCTATTTATTTTCTGAAAATAGGTTCCTATAATTCTTAACACAAATTTCCGCAGTAAATACTTTTTATGTACAATTTCGCTTAAAATATTCGATTCGGTTGATTCTATCCTATAATTTCTCGTATAATTGGAGTAAAATTACATGGGAAAAACATTATTTCAACGAATACAGCTGTTTCGTTTAATATAGCGAATAATGAATAATTCATACGTTGCGTTATCAAGTAATAATCACGCTTTTTGTTTCCCTTCACTTTGTTATTGTTTCCGTTTAACTTTGTATACGATACAAGTTGTACAACAAAACATCTATCGAGTAATAAGTCTATACTGTACTTTGCTTGTCATCTCTTATTACATAGTAATAGTAGATTTATTGTTATAAATTATTATATATTTTTAGAAAGATATAATATTCATAGTATAATTCTATAATATAATGTACGCACATACATACATATACATATGTATATTATCTTATCATTAATAGTCACAACATATTATACTATTCTTATCATTAATAATATATTCTACCTGATCTGTTAGTATTTGTTTTCCCTCCCCGTATCTTATTACAACGGACAAGACTCAGAGTGCTGAGTTCAGAAACTAAATAGATATCGCAAAGACAAGTAATATGTAAATTCTTAATCCTTAACTTGACTACTAACTTCGTTCCTTTTGAACCTAATCTACGGTATAGTAACAAATAACAAAGTAAAGCGTAAAATCAAAATGACAGAATTAAAAAGACAAAGAATCTAACAATTTTCGTCTTTCAATCGATCACCTAAGTGATATACTATCCATATTTGACTAATCAATTACTCTATATAATCTATATCTATATATCTATCTGTATATTAACTAATCAACTAATCGATTCATTTTCATATACTCTTGCATTTTACTCCGTATCATCTCCTCGATCTTCTTTTTACCGCCTGTTCCCATTCTTATATTTCAGTTTTTCTTTTTCTTCCGTTCCAAACAATCCTCCCTCCCTAGGGAATCTTTAAAGTAACATTTTTTTCCCCCCCTTCCTCGACATTACTTTTTTCCCCTTAAAACGCATTAACTCTTTCGAAGCTAACCATGTCTTCATTTTCCTCGAGTTTTTCCTTCTCTCGTCAGGCATATGTGTAGGGATATGTTCTGATTCGCAATATACGGAATAAAAGGATGTTGTTTAAATCCAATATATTTTATTTACGAGCTAAAGTAACCTAAAAGTAAAGTTACAAGCTAAATGATTAAACTAACTACGCAATCCACACTCGCACTCTTCCAATTATCACCGACTTGACTCTTTTGTAAACTCCGTGCATACTCTCACCAACAGGACTGTCCCAGGACAGCCCTTGCACCTTGCATTCCGTCTTCTTTCATACTCAAGCTTTCTTCCTCGATCACCTATTTCCCATAGTCTCGCTCTCGGTGGGCCACGTACCCTAACTTCATTTGCATTCCATACAGTCATAAATATCCCGTTCATCCGATCCTTGCACGCGGTCACTCGTCCTTCCGCGCGCACCTCAGACATCCACAAAACATTCAGTCCGAATCCTAGATTACCGTTTATTGTCCGTCGCCAGTTAGACGGGCTCAAGGGTTCCTTCGAACTAACTTTCACACTTACAATTCCTACATACGCTCTTTCCGGAAATTTATTCTTCCAAATTCCTCCTCGTTGTTTCACCCGTATCATATCCCATTTATTTCCACCTTAAGGTAATCGATTCTTACTCCATTTCTTTTGCCCTGTTGCTCTTTCGCTGGTTCTTTAACTTTCCTTTAGCTTTTCTTTGGATTCTTCGATCTTTCCTGGTTAAGTAGTTGTTTATGAAAATCAGTGTCCCCCTCAGTTTCCTTTTTCCTTCATTATCGTTTTTTTTTGTTCGTAGATCTTGAAGTCGTTGTATTACTGCTTCGTTAGTGTTCGCCTCCATTCCTCCATATCTTCTTAACTGACTCTTCAACTTTCTTCTCCACGTTCAGCTTTTCCCGTGGCCAACCTTTTCTTTCGCGTTATCTCTCTCATTTATTTATCGTACTTTTTCATTTCTATCAATCCAATCTCCTCTTGCTCCTCTCCCTTCTCCGTTTTCCACTGCTTTTGCTTTTATTTCCATTTTTCTCCTCCTTTCTTCTTCCTGCTCTTTTTAGTTTTCCATTCGTGATTTCCTCCTCCCTCTTTCCCACTTCTTCTCTTTTGCTTTCCTCTCTTTCCTTAGTATTCCAGTCTTTTTATTTATTATTTTCTTACAGTATGAGTTCTCCTTTTTCATCTCTTCACGAATCTCGCACCCTTCTTTCGAAATAGCCTCTAGTATCCTTTCTTTCGTTCGAGATTTGATTTTAAGTTCCTCTATTGCGATCTCTTCGTCTTTCTCTTCGTCCTTGCTAAGAAATTTAATTTCCTCTCCTTCTACAGGGTCTACACGTGTTCGCGCTCGTTCGCCATGATTTCCATTTCTTCGACACTGCCCTCTTGTCGTGTAAGTTTTCGTGTTTTCCACTTTATTCTCCTTTATTCTATTAATATTATCCTCCCAGATTTTACTCTACGATTTTTCTGACATTACCTACCCCCCCCCCCCCCCTCTTTTTTTTCCCTTCGTTTTTTTTTTTTTTTCTTGGAACACTCTACCTTACCGATGCCTTCGACATTTTTTTTTTAGACGTTCTTTCCCTTGCTCGTGTCACTATCTTGCAAACACAACTTCTTAACCTCATTTGCTTGCTATTTCCTTCCACTTGTATTATTTATGTCTCCTATTCCCATTGTTCCTGCTTCGTTAAATCATAAACTTTCTACCACCAATTTCGCGTAAACTTTTGCTTTGCTTAAAAATGTTTCCGTCACTTATAATTAATAATCCGAATTATTACCAAAAATAAGATACAAGAGTGAAATTACGCGTTAGCCGACATGTGATTGTTTATTCAAAATTATTCCGTAATAAAACATAAAATTTACATTTTGAAAGTTTTGTTAGAAAAAGCTAGAGCGAGGTGGAATATATCTTTATTTGATAACAATTTTCTTTCTGCTGTTATGGATTATGATCGGGTACTTGACGACAGACTATTTTTCCACGGAATATAGTCGTCGGTGCTTTAGCTATGTAAATATATATAAAAACGAACCAGTAAAGAATTCAGAAAATCATTATGATTATTAAGAATCGAGAGCCAGCGACGGTAAAAATACGAATAGTCGATCGTAACGTAAAGTCAGGAGAGTCGTAGTAAGTTGAAATCACTAGTATAGGAACCGAATCATCGATCAAAAATTCGTAATTGTTAATATTTCAACGATGCAAAAAGAATTTGGAATCAACCGTTATTATTATTCCTCGGTAACCATTAGACACGGTACATAACACGGTTCATAAAGTTCATAAAGGTAGAATATCATACTCTCGTATACTTTTGTTCAGATGATCAACGCTATTAAATCATTGAATCTATAGTCTTTCGACTGTATTGGACTAAATTTTATCAATATTTATATCATGGACATCATTAGTAATAGTAAACTATTATTTGTTAAATAAATAGCAAAATACATATATATTTTTTAATTAAAAGGTTGACTCTATGTATTTGTCAATGTTTAAAAAGTTAAAACTCTATTTATTTATCTTTCGCTAAAGCAATAAATTACCACATTTTAGTATGATCTTAGTAAAAAGATAATATTGTTCGAATTTTCGATGTAAAATACATCGAAAGTGTACTACACTATTTGCAACTGGAAAATTAGAGATACGCTAAACGCTAAAAATCTGAAGACGAATTCAACGTGTCGAGGTTAGGAGATTATAGAATAAATCAGGACGTTAAGGAATATAGACGAATCCGATAGAGAATGAAAATATCAGAGGGAATAGCGATTAAGCATCGTAGTTTTAATGTGCTAAAAATTGATACACTTTCCTCGATTCTATCAACGAAACTGAATTGTAATATGTTACAATAGAACTGTAGGATTTCTAGCTAGATTAATCCTATGCAGATCGAGATCTGCGCGTCTAATAAGCAGCAACTCCTTTTTAATAACAAAACAGGTTTATTTAATTAACATATCACACTAACAAAGAGAGTGCAAGTCCTTCGGATCATCGATTTAGTTGAAACTTTACAGGTTTGTAGATTTCCTCATGCAGTTGAAGAAAATATATCACTATAGGGGCAACTACTCGATAGTTTTTGAGATATTTACTATTAAAGTTTTATTATATCTTTGTTATATCTGTAACTACAGATTTATTTCCATTGGTTTTCAAGTGGCGTTGTGACTTAATAGCGACATCTAAAAATTCCCATGATGTAGGTCCGGGGTTCGATTTCCGTGTCTAGTTGATTTTTTTTCCTCAACCTATTTTTTACTTTGTATTCATTTTTCGTCTATGAAAACATTGTAAATAAACAATTGTAAATGAAATTTCTTAATAAAAAAATTTATTTTTCACGATTTCTTATGCTAATATATATTTGTTACAACAGATTTTCGAAAGTTCTCAGCCGCTTTTGTTATATCATAGAAATCTTCGGATTCTTTGAATGAAACGTATTTTGTGACTTTCCTCTGTCTAATGCGATGTTTGCTTTTAAAATACGGGATCCACCGAGGAGAAGCTTGAAATTTGAAATGATCCGACTGATATTGAATATTTGAAATAATTTTTGCCCCGGTGTAGTCAGAAAGTTCGTCAGGATGTAATTAATACTTATATGAGCGATAGGTGTTATATTTCCTGTATCTAATGATTATATATATTTTTGTGTTCTTTTTGTAGTAAATAAAATTACTATGGAAAACTGTTTTCCTTGCATTGGATTCTTATTATTTTGTAACAAATATATACTAGTATAAGAAATCGTAAAAAATGAATTTTTTTATTAAGAAATTTGATTTACAATCGTTTATTTACAATGTTTTCATAATCGAAAAATGAATACAAAATAAAAAATAGATTGAAGAAAAATATTTCACTAGAGACGGGAGGAATCTAACCTCGGACCTGCAGGCGTAGGAATTTTCGGGTACCGCTGTTAGGCTACAACACCAACTGAAAACCAGTGAAAATAAATCTGTAATTAAAGAAGTAATAAAACTTTAGAACTTTAATCGTAAATATTTCAAAAACTATCGAGTAGTTGCCCCTATAATGATATATATTCTTGAACTGCATGATGAAATTTACACACCTGCAAAGCTTCAACGAAACCGATGACCCGAAGGACTTGCACTCTCCTTGTAAGTTGCTCTCAACTCTAACTCTCAAACACACGATCCTCTATTCACTACGTCTCGATTACATACAATCTACCTTGCCCGTGCCTTTGCACCCTTATTTAACCCATTTGCATCATGGCTGTACTTAACGTGCCGTGTTCAGGCATCAGCGACGTTCAACTGACGACTAGCCCGTATCACCGTGCGCGTATCAGCACCTACTCATAATGGCAGTTAAGAGGATTTTCACGACAAAAGTAAAACTTGTTAAAAATATAATGAACCGATGTAGATGAGATGCTCACAAAAGGGATCAAACGTGGTCTGTGGCATATGAGGATTATTCAGCAACTGGTAATGGAAAAAGTCAGCTCGCGGATTATTCCGCGCTCGATGATAGGCGACAATCGTGGCCCGCGGAATATTCCGCGCTTGGATGCAAATGGATTAAAGTCAAAATTCTCTCTTTTCATACACAGGCTTTCTTTCTCAATCACTCGGCCCAGTCGTAAGTATCTCGCTCGTCCGCACGCACTCCAGGCATCGTCTTAAACGCCTAGGTCGAAGCCGATGTCGCTGTTTATTATTCCCCAGATAGAGTCCTTCGCTGCTTGCAACCCCACACATCTCAGACAATCTTTCTGTAAATGCGTGTGAAATGAAAATCGAAGTAATAAGGGCTACGTAAGATTATAATAAGGGGTAAGAGGATTAAATAAATATCGAATAGAAAAGTTTATCTACTCTTAATAAATTTTCTTATCTTATTAAATTTTCATCGGTTATAGTTAAATTATAACCGATTTTAACTTTTCTCTTCACACACAATTAAAATTCAAGAATTATTTTTTCCCTAGTTATTATTTAGCTTCGAGTCAGTTCTCTCTGTCTCCTTAAGTAATAACCAAACGTGATATTGCATCTTAAAGTATTTCTTTAACTATAAGTGTTGCGCGTTGCGAACGATTATAACTGTTGTTCGTTAAATTAATATCGGTTAACTGATTCAACTGGGATAGGTGGTGTTCAAGACTCGGACGATGACCTTAACACTAGGTTTACGGACGGTATCTGTATACCTATTTCTAAGGATACCTGTCAAATTGACAGGTAAAAGAAACCACGTGCCTTTCTTTTTAACGATTAGTTTAATTTAAAAACAATTATATATCATATTAACAGTCTTAATATAAGTCGACTAAATCTGTTACCATCGTATAATTGGGGCAACCCTTCCGTCAAATTCACGGGTTCCGTAAATCTAGTGTTAATTATTGTTCCTACGAACGATCGGGGAGTGGCTGTTGTGTACGCGAGGTTGAAATTTTCACCAACGATGGATTTGCTTTCTCTACAAATTATAAGAAAATAATCACGTATAAGTTCTCGCGAATGATTGAAATTCAAACTGCGATGTATTCTTTCTAACCGATCTATGATTAAATTATCTCTTCTTCTCGATTAACGTACGTATTAGGTATTAGGTATGTGGTCACGATGACATAGATTTTTAATACATATATTGATGTAAAAATAAATGACGTCTGTAAGAAAGAACGAGTGGACCGAGTATGCGTGTAACGAATGAAGTTTATTTATGTGATGTATGAAAGAAGAGAGAAGAAATGAGGGAGTGGTTAGATAGATCAGTTGTAGTTCTGAATTCAATGAGAGTAACGTGGGAAAGAGAAAAAAGAGTAAGCAACTAGATATATTTCATCGATCATTTTTACCCTGTATTATAATATTATTCGATAAATATTTAATATCTAATATTTAAATATAATATCCACGACTAACAAGGTGTACTCTTATATTAAGCGTATTATTTGTAGGCGCGGTTCGATTGGGATTGGCGACAAGCATAGATTTGGTTATTTGGCGAAATTCATTTTTTTT
Source organism: Eufriesea mexicana (assembly GCF_001483705.2). Classification (NCBI taxonomy): domain Eukaryota; kingdom Metazoa; phylum Arthropoda; class Insecta; order Hymenoptera; family Apidae; genus Eufriesea; species Eufriesea mexicana. The sequence continues at coordinate 274,169 of NW_016910581.1, forward strand.
ATACGTATGCGCTTTTCTCCAAGGCATCGCGAGGTGCCAGGTAAAACTCGTGTTAGCTGAGGAAAAAAGAGCGATATTGAAAAAAGATTAAGGTTTCAAAAGAAAGATTAAGCGAAATTAAGGCAGAAGTTGCGATATAACTTGGAAACGAATACCAATCAGGGGTTAATGCAGAAAGAACGTACAGAATAGTACAACGAAAATACAGCAAATCACATTACAAGAACGCATAAAACATACACCTACAAATGAACACTGACAAGCACAGTGATATACGAAATAACTCAAAGAGAACATTAATACCCGATTAAAAAAAATCCTAGTAAAATTGTTACAAATTCAAAACATAGACCAATAGACATAGACCATTTTTTCTCAACTCTGTCCGACTCTTGCAATTTATTCTGTAGACATTTGGCAAGACGTTCTGGTTTCATGGATGATGGTATGAGTTTAGTTATGTCTGGAGGTGTATCTTCTTTAATTTTCTAGATATGTCGGCAGTGTACAAAGTATTAGCCAATGAATTCGTATGGTTTATTATCCTTGATTCATATCTGCCTGCGTGTACTTGAATTTCCTCCTCGACGGAAGGAATTTTTAAGTCTTTCCGTAGGTCTCCGTTTTTGATGTACCAAGATGCATCTACTATTATTACTTATATTATTATTAGTATTATTGATTGCATGGCTTCTATTTTAGCGATGTGGCTTTTTACCCGATAATTGGATAACGTATGTAGAGTCGGAAATAATAGAGGAACTCGGGAAAGGGCACGTACGGCACAATAACACGGTTTTGGATTAATAAAAACGATAATGTATATTTAAAAGAACCAACTATTGCTTATTACAATTTTATGACTAATCTAATTCTATTTCGCTAACACAATTGTAGGAAGGGATTTCAGTGAAACTATGCTCTTTGCTTCTGAGTAACTTCTTTATTCTCCGTATGCGAGTCGGATAGTGTCCCAAAAACACATCCCTCGTTGTTTTATAGGGCGTGTCCGGTAGCCTCTTCCGCTGAGCTCCAGTCCAGACGTCCCAGCTTGGCGTCTAGCATCCCCATCTGTGGCTGTTGTCCTTGGGCCACTCAGCGAGGCCTTTCTAGAACTCCAACCACGAGCTTTCTCTCGCCGGAAGACAATGGGCAGCGATGAAAGTTGCCCACACAACTCAAACTCAATTAACCACTCTACGCACTTACTCTATGCACTGTGCGTCTCGCTAATTCTCTGTCTACGACTGCACATACTTTCTAACTGCACACTGACTCGCCCGCGCTCTTGCACTTCCTTATTTGAACCTAACAGTCTCTCTTCTTTCATACGCAGGCTTTTCTTCTCGATCGCCATTTCGTTTCCTACGCGACTTTGCTCTCGATGGGCCAGATACATCAAACACCCAGACGCATTCCTAAAAGCTTTCGCTCGTTGCTGGCATTCGATGTAATCATAAATGTCTCGTCCAAAACAATCCTTGCGCGCGGTCATTTGTCCTTTCGCACGCACTCGAAATATCATCGCGAGCGCTCGGGCTGAACCCGAGGCCGCTCTTTATTATTCCTCATTTTCGAGAAATGGACCAAACGTTCCCATGCACTCGCTCTTGAACTCTAAAATATTCCACGCATAGAGCAGTAGTTTGTTTCCGACGCTTAATTTAGATCGCCCACTTGTTAACCAGTGCATGTCCTTTCCCTTGATTCTAGTTTCATTAATTTTTCTACGTATATGTTGTTCCTACGTTAATTTTCATAATTTTAGATAAAGTCCTAAATATTTAATTATTTTTGTTCGTAGAATTTCGTTATTACGAAGAGTTATTTTAAGAGTATTTGCTTTGCGGAGGAAAAAGGTAATATAATTGCATTTATTATAGTCGACTTTTATACTTGGTTCATGCAACCATTTTTCTAATAGACGAATATGGTTTTGCGGAATATTAACTGCTTCTTTTGGGCATTTGCGTGTTGCTGTTATTCCAGTGTCATATGCGAACGTACATGTCGTATTAGTTGGCGCCGTTGGAATATTTGGTGCGTATATAGTGTATAATACTGGGCTCGGTATACTTCCTTGCGTCACGCTTGTATTTATCGAGTAAATAACTGAATACGAGTCTTTTATTTTTACATAGAAAGTTCTGTTGTTAAGGTAGGATTTTAAAAGTTCATAGATTGCGTATGGAAATTGCTATTTTATACATTTCAGCAATCCTTCCTGCCATATCTTATCGAACGCTTTTTCTATGTCTAAAAATAAACATGTGCAGTATTTTTTTCATTCAAAAGCAGATATGATTTCATTTACTAATCTTAATCGGGAGCTTGTTTAATTGTGGCATGCTTTCCTCTAAAGCCAAACTGATAGTCCGTAAATAGGTGTTCTTTTGTTACCCTTCACTCTTATTAGTATTATTTTTTCCATCATTTTCGATAATAATGGTAGGAGAGAAATAGGTATGTATGGGGAGGGTTCGTGAAACTTTCATTCGGCTTCGGCAGCATTACAATTTCAGCTAGATTCTATGAATTTGGGAAGAAGCGAATTCTAAAAATGCTGTTAAATATTATAGTAATCATTGTAGCAGCTTTGTCCGCTTATAAGGTCAAAGCCCGATGTTCTTTTTCATTTTTATGAAAGAGATCAGTCGTTTTACCTCTGTTTTTGCACTGTAGTGTAGTGATGCGTATAGCATTGTATTGACCTTCGTTGTCAGTTCTATTGTTCGATATTGTTGCAATTGCTATTGCTGTTAATGGCGACGGTGAAAGAGGAGCCAGTGTTATACTGTTTGGTTGGAATGTTTTGGTAAATACTCGGCAAATGTAGCCTGTTCCAAAGTGGCCCTTGCCCAGGTACTATTTCCATTTCTTATTCCTGGTGTCGATATTATCGGCTTTTTAAATCTTTTAGCCGCTTTCTAGAGTGAATAATTTGTAGATTCGTCTCGTGTTAGGTCTGTGAGATATTTGTTAAATTCTTTATTTCGATCTTCTTGCATGATTGATTTAACTTGTTCAATGATAGCATTTAATTATGTTTTGGTTTCCCCTGTTTTAAACTTTACCCAGTCTGCTCTAACTTTTCCTTTTTTCTATTACTTTTTGCAGTATAATACTAGTTGAAAATGATTAGCCGAGGTTTTCTTTTTGTAACGATGGTCGAGGACCAGGCTGCTTGTTGAATTGCTGATTCAAATTTCACTGCGGTATTTAAAAGCTCATCTATATTGTATATGTTTTTATAATTGACGTTTTATTTAAGTTCGATTATAAAGAGAAGTAACGGCTGTTTGGAGTCAAATTTGACTATGTTGCTAATTGTTCTAATTGAACGATTGTGATGTTTTAATTCTTCGATAATTTTGCTTATCTTAATTTTTGGACACATTCCTCGGAGAATTACTTTTTAACTTCTTACTTCTTTCTTTTAGATTGGTTTTAGATTGTAAGGTGTGAAAGTTTGCGTGTTTGCTCTTTAAACTGTCTACTATTTTTCTGCAAAATTCGGGTGTATTTAGTGGTAGCTTTATTTGATTGACCTTTAGCCGTTTTAAGACAAAATTGTTGCCGTATGCTTGTCGTTGGTGTACTTCTATCGATGGTTCTATGATTTCAGCTTGTACGAAGATTCGAGAAGTTTAGCTGTTTTAGTTATGGTAGTGTCATTAGGTAGGTATGGTAGCGTCGTATGTGTTTTTGTGTGTTAGAACGCTGTATGTATTGCTTGTAGGAATGCTTGTGGCCATGTTCTGTTTGAGATAGCGCGTGTGTGTCTGTAAAGTCGGCTAGATTTTTCTTTTCCTCTTTGTGGCTGACTTTTCAGCTGAATTCGATGATTCACCTATTGTTACTTCAACATCATCGATGGTAGCATTCGTTAATTTTATAGTTGTCTAATTGTTCCCTATTTTGAAAATTGTTAGCTGAACTGGCAGCATTGTTGGCCCCATCTCCATGCCGTTAAATTGGAATCTCACAATTATTCAGTGTGTATATGTAAAAACGACTCGCATGTGATAGTTTAGGAGGATTGACTTCTTCGTGATCGCAAGTTCACTTTTTATATCTGAGCGCCCGATCGTTTTTTGTCTTCGCAGGGCGGCACGCGTTGCCGAATCCTTTCGATGGTTCTGGTTTTTTTAGCATCTCGATCCGCCACACGTGCACCCGCGTCTTCGCATGTGTGCAACTGATCTTCTTTTTTTTTTTTTTTTTTTTTTTTCGTTGGGTGTCGCGTCGCGGAACGCTCTCGATGGTTCTGATCTTTCTAGAACTATGATTCGCGACACGTACCCTTACGCGAGTTATGACTGGCCATCGAACGCTCTGGACCTTTCGAGGTTGCCGCATATAAACACACGTGTTACCTTATACGACTGCTGGATGAGGACTGTGAGACTGCATTTAAATTTCAATTTCACAAATACAGTGCTGGATAAATGTATTGGCACAGCATGGTTGTGTGGTACAAGTGCTTATAACTACTAAACAAATTGATTTGAAGAAAAAACTTTTTCACATATTCATTTATTATCTATTCTAGCCTTATTACATAGTAGAAACAATAATATAAGTACATTGATTCACGAAACAATAACAAAAATGTATTTATTGAACATTTTATGGATAGACGAAAGTATTGGCGCACTCGAATAAAAACGTTTAAAGATGACTTGGAATTAAATATTAATATTTAGTTCCTTTCCTATTAGGAATTTCCTTTAACCGTTTGGGCATTGGATCAACTAACTTTTTTATAAAATCCGACTCGATTTTATTCCATTCTTGTAAAAGAACATTCTTCCAGTTTGCTTTGCTTGTTATACGATGTTTTCGAATCCTTTTTTCCAATTCGTTCCAGACATGTTCGATAGGATTCATGTCTGGACTCTGCCGTGGTATATTTAGGGAATGAGAAGTATTACAAATGATCCAATGGCGTACGATGTAAGCGGTGTGCTTTGGATCGCGGTCTTGTTAGAAATAGAAATTCTGCGGGAGACTTCATTTTTTTGCACTTTTGAATAAATTTTGTTTCAATATATTTAAATATGTGTATTTGTCTATATACAATATCATCTATAAAAATTAATTTTTACGGAAATCCCAGATGCTGCTATAGAACCTCACACCATAATTCCACCACCTCCATGTTTTACACTCGATTGTAAATTTCGTAGATCCAATTCGGTATTTCGCTTTTTCTAAACTAATATATTCTGCCATTGGATTTGAATATATTAAATTTGTTTTCATCTGAAAACAGTAGGTAGTCCGAAATGTAGAATCTTTCGATTTTTTTCCCGATATGTATCCTTTTCTTCGCGCAACACACGCGCAACACACGCGCAACACACGCGCAACAGAATGTCCGGAATATCCGGTTTTTAATACCCCTCGTACAGTTTTCGAATTTACTTCTTTTTCACACTCGTTACTTAATATTATTCCGAGTTCCGAGGAATTTAATAATTAGGATTTTTCTTCACTTCGTTTACAATTTTACGTTTTTCTCTAACAGATAACTTGGGAAGACGATCACTTCGATTCGCACTATCAAAATCCGATTGATTTTATAAATCGTTTTACAATGCTTTTGATAGTGAAACGACTTTTGTTAACAATTTGCGATATTTCGACATAAGATTTTCATATTTTATACAAATTTAGTATTATTTCTCTCTTCACTTGTCGTTTCTTTTACTTTCCCTGTTGCTAGACGATTGAACATTGGATGATTGTTGTTAAAAATAATAATCGGGGTGTCAGCTAACTAGATTTTAAACTGACGATCGGAAATTTTTCAAACAAATGCGGATATATTATATTTAGCATCATGTGGCAATATTTTTGTCCACCCATAAAATGTTCAATAAATGCATTTTTGTTATGTTTCGTGAATCAATGTATTTATATTATTGCTTCTACTATGTAATAAACTAGTAATAGATAATAAATGAATATGCCAAAAAGTTTTTCCTTTAAATCAATTTGTTCAGTAGTTATAAGCACTTGTATTATAACAACCGTGATGTGCCAATACTTTGGTTCAGTACTGTATGTAGGTTAGAGTATAGAAATAACAAATCGAATAGCGGAAACATTTATTAGGCATACAGTGAGTCACAAAATTATGGGCACACGTAAAAAGTGATAGGAATATGAAAGATGAAAGATAAAAGAAATAATAAAAGATTTCTCAAGCCTTTTATACACAAAGTTTAGACCATAAACGTACAATACTATGAAAAAAAGAATGTCATTTCTTGTAGTTGTAAAAAACAATGAAATGAAACGATTCCATGCATCAATTGCCGTCACAGAATTATTGGCACACATTACAAAAATTGATAATTTTAACAATGTTGATATTTTCTAGGGTATTCTTTATGTTTTATCACTTCGGAAACACGCTTTGGCATTGATTCTATAAGTTTTTTTTTTTTTTTAAATATTCTTCCTGTATATTATGTCATTCCTCTTCTAACCTACTTTGCAATTCCGCTTATTAGTTATTGAATGCTTTCTTATTTTTTTATTTAATCTGTCCCATACCATCTCAATGGGAGTTAGATCGGATCACTGAGATGGTGCATCTATGATCTTTGGACAGTGGTACAACAACTACTCTTGAATAATTTTCGATTTGTATTTCGGGTCATTATCTAGATATAATTGGAATCTTTAAAGAATTCACAATTTTTTGGGCATTTTGCTTTAAATTATTCTTTAGTATGCTTAAGTATCCCATTTTATTCATTGTTTCTGTTATAAATTTTTCATTTCCTACCTCGTAGTAATTGATACATCCCCAAACTCTCAATTCTCTCTTCTTTCATATGCAGTTTTTCTTCCTCGATCACTCATTTTCCACGCCACCTCGTCCTTGGTGAGCCAGGTTCATCAAACAACCAGACGCATTCCTAAACTTTTACTCCTTGTTCGCACTCGACTCTGTCATAAATATCCCTCGATGCAATCGATCCTCTCGCAGACGGTCACTCGTCTTATGTCCCAAGCACTTTTAATATTTTCTCAGGGCCGCAGTCGGTTCTATTATTCTTACAGTATAATAGGATAAGCGTAGTAAAAATTACAACATAAATAAATTGTTAAACTGTGGAACAAATGATAAGAAGAAATGGGAAGAAGAATAAACTAGAATGGTAAATTAGAACGGAGGAGAAGATTAGTTAATTATGAATAAATATAGGCAGACTAAGGCGACACGCAAACCGTAACCGGACAAACAAAAATGTGAAATATACATAACGGTTAATGATAAAATTCAGTCACTGGCATATACGTTAGATACGCTTAAACGAAAACTAGTAGTATACGCAACACAATTACTCGGGTGTAAAACACCAAACAAAAGAGAAATACAAGACAATCTGTACATAAACAAGCAAAGAAGCTTTTTATAAAAAAAATGAATAAGATAATTGAATTTATCGCGATACCATCAATGCAATAAGAAGTAGAAAGCTACCGATGTCAGAAATATGGACATTACCAAAAAATCGCAACGTGTATGCAAGATGGATAAGACAAGAGGAAAATAGACGGCATTATGTCTCTGCACGTTTGCAGAAATAAACAGATGGTACAATAAAAAGCGGAGAATTAACCACAAAGAAAACATACAATTGGAAGATATTCAGGATTGATCACATAAATCATTTGTGTTAAAAAAAATGATCGTTCAGAAACTACTTACACACTTAACAATAAACTGACGAAATAAAATACATCTACGGACAGGTGAGATAAATGTAGAAAGCGAAACCATGAAAATAAACAAAAGTATATTCCAGGAAGTGTCACTCGATGCCCTAAAATTTTTTACCTGCATAAGCCTATTTTCACAGGCATTCAAAAACATGACATACGGATTCGACATAAGACATCTGAAAGAAATATGCACGATAAATCACTGATTATTACGATATCAAAATATATATGTTAATACTCCTTAGAGTGGCAGAAATGATAAATGAGCTAACATCGTAATAAAAACGAAAGTATGATTTCCTTAATTGATGGTAATCTATGCAGAGGAAAGTAAAATAACAAAAATGTATAGCTTAAAACATCTTATTAACTAATTAATATTAACTAAAAATAAACAGAAGGTTCATCTCAGAAGAATGACCGGTAGAAAATCTTAGTCTTTCAGTCTTTCATAAGGAAGGCAGTCTAATCGTCGCACTTACAAAATAAAATAACGGTTTGGCTCCAACATTTGTCATCTTAAGGAATCTGAGAAACGAGATCACATCGAGGTAATGGCAGATAAGTATAATGGGTATTTTCATATAATATTCGCATATAATATAGTTGATCGTTTCACTTACACGTAGATTTGGCTAAAATTTTGGATCAGTATTATCATTGCTCTCTTAATAACCATCTACTGCAAGTTTGGTAGAACTTGTCTCTGTAAGGGTGTGGGAAGGCTGAATCGAGGGATTACGGGCCAGAGAATCGAAAGCGTTTTTCTTAAAAAAGATTTATCTTTCGAATTTCACAATCTTCGTTTTATTAAGGCTAACCACTAGATGTTTTATGGTAGTATTTGGTTAGCGTGTGAATCGCGTGTTAAAGGTCAATAATATTGCGTGCAAGGACGACCAAGTCATCCGGCAAACGATAATATATCAGCTTTAGAGTAAATTTTATAGTAAATTTTATAGAAAATCCAGGAAAAATTCTTTATAAATCCTTTGATTCATTTCTGATTTTACTACTAATTCTTGCTTTAAATAACGATTGCTGCAGAGCGGTGTGTATTGCCGAATCGAAACCCCTCTTGAAATCGATGAAACCCGCCGATGTTTTCCCCTTGATTTTATTCAAATTTAATGCGATTTTAGCTCGCGAAGTAAAGTAGATTTATTCTTGTGGAATCTATTAGACCTGAAATCAGACTGACACTCAGGGAGGATTTTATATGTTTCGAGTGTCAAGTTATCAGTCTTCTTGACATTGTGGTAGCGAAGATTTTAGGTCGTTTGGTTTAGATTAATTGGTTAAGACGATACCTCGGTAATTTGTACCGAGGTGATTTGCCTCGATCTTTCTTATAAATGACAACCATTTTCGAGATATGCTATTTCTCGAGAACCGTTTCTTCATCGAAGACTCTGTTAAAGAGTTTTTCAATCTGGTTCAGCCAATAATAGAGAAGCATACTCTTGAAGAGCGAGTTTGAAATCCTGCCAGGACTTGTTTTCTTTTAAGTTAGAAGTAATTCGAAGCATCTCCTATGGCCGATCGCATCGTCCAGAAGAATACGAGCAGACGAATAGTCGAAGAATAATGACGGTATCAATATTGCGAGGAGGATAGATCATTTTCGACTCATTGTCATATCCCTTCTTGGATTTCTTACCATGCTCCAGAATGTACTTGCGTTCATTAAGCAGATCTTCGGAAAGCTTGCTTTTCTTTTTCTACTTTGTAAAGGAGATGTACTCTCTCTTCATTCCGATGTATTCTAACTTTCATCTCGGATACTCTAATAACCTCTACCATCTTCTAAAAGTCTTTCTTACATTAAGGAGAGGATATTAGAGACAAGGGGGTATTAGCGAAAGGAAGCTAAACCTTGTACGGGCCTGGTCACCGAATATATATTCCAATAACGGGGACGTGTGCACGGGACTTGTACGAAAATAGAAATGTAAAGAAAGGAAAGAAAAGAAGGAACGAAAAATATACGCACTAATTTACACGTATTTTGCACTTATGCTTTAACAATACTGCAATCGTGGTACCATAGCCGTCACAATTCTTTTTTTTCCACAAGTTTTACATGTTTTTAGACTGAGAAAGTCCATAATTTTCCAACTGAATCCAGAAGTTTATGACGCGATTTATCACTCACTGATGAACTTTATTGAGGTCAGGAAATAAATATAACTATTTTTTAAGGTAAATCTTCGTTGCTATCATTATTAAATGTATAATACTATGCACGGCTAACGATATCGTTATTTATACGACGAGTGTTTATCAGTTTGGTTCATGGTGATGATGATGATAGCGAAGTAGAACGGTGTGTACTGATTTCCGTTCACAGATATTACATTTTATTTAAATATGTTCGTACACAGTGTCGAACGAACCCCTAAGGCCATTTCTATTGGTAAAGTATTAATTGTATTGGAATGTTTTTTTTCAAATATGTCGAATTGATTTTCTTCTATGGGTGCATTGGCAGTTTCCGCAATACCGTTTTATTCCTGAACAATGTCAGCCATTCTTCATCTTTTTCTGTTGGCTTTTGTTAAATTCCAAACAAAAGTCATACAATCCGTTACAAGCGTTATGGGTTTGAGAAATATGCAATATAAACAAAAAAAAAAAATCAATAAAATGAAAATCAGGGCCAACAACATCACGGAAGAAATGAAATAAATGACAAAATCAGAAAAGCCGAAGTAAACAACATCACCGTAACCTTTTGTAACTTTATCAAACCATCTCTACATCGTACATTTATTTTTAAAGCTTCTGATAAAGAACAGTGGACAATAATTGCAAATAGATTTCGGAAAAAGTGAAATTTCCGTGGGTGTTGCGGAGCCATAGATGGCAAACGCGTAGTTATTAAAGCACCCGTCAACAGTTGAAGCGTGTATTTACTTTAACTATAAACGCAGCAAAAGTATTATACTAATGGCTATATATGCGGTGAACCACATATACCGTTTTAGATATATGTGTAGATGTAAGATACAATGATATATAATTTATACGCATCTGTGGAAAATGATATGCTACCGGAACGATAATTTTCTTCTTATCGCAACGATAACGACGCATTCTCGCTACAATATTATTTATCATAGCCTTTTCCCGAAACTGGATTAACTTTAAAGCAGGAGATGCTTAATTATCGTTTCTCGAAGATAGCTGAAGGAATTCGCAACAACCACTTGATTTGCTTTCGCTCGCTAGAATATTAGCTAATCATCCAAATCGATGATCACGATCATTCCGTGAAAGATTAGCTAATTATATTATTGTTAAAAGGTCAATGATATGGTAATTAAAAATGATAGACTAACATTTATCATGTATAAAGATTTGTACAAAACTTGTATAAAAATTTTATACGTTAATAACAATATAGTTACTTACTAAATCACTTTGCGAGTATTTTTCTTAAGGTTTTGTCGAATACAGTGAAAATAAAGTGAACTACGTTACAATTGGAACATAAATTGCAAATCAGTTCCACAATCCGATATTTCGCAATCACGATTTTTTCTTCTTTAATCCCTGTGAATTAAAAATGTACGTAATCGAATGTATATTTTCGATATTTATTTTAATTTCATTTATCTTTTAATTTCGTTAACCCTGGGATGTTCATAAATCGACACATAGCTTCGTACGCAGTTTCTCTAGCTGCTTTACTTTTATAGAAATCACGCTATTCCCGTACTCCTGTACAAACTGTAACGTAATCTTCTCGTTTCAACGCGACGTCTTGGCAATTAATGTGCTCGACTAAAGTAATACGTCTGGATAGGTATCGCTAGTTACCTATATGAGTGAGTGAGTGAGTGGTGGAGGAAACCTGTTCGAGCAGAAAAATCCAACGGAATGGATGATCTATTCAACCAAATCGTCTTACTAAGCGATTCGGCTAAATTTTGGTGCTCGTTCTCGCTAGATCACTAAATTACTCGACTGAATCACTGGACATGCCTTTAATATACAAGATTATACAATTAGTTAGACTTTTTAAAGCATCATCTTTAGTCAAATTAAACAAATTACTAAGATTGTAAGCATTTTAACAAACTATATTATCTTATAGTTACTATTTTCTTATAGTTGGCTGCTTAATGATATACTAATAATCCTTTTGAAGCCAATTTTAACCTCCCATCCGTTACACCTTTTCTTTTCCACAATTTTCACTATCCTTCTCTGAATAGAACGCTATTTTTCATTCCGGTCATGAGGTTATAGAATTTCTTCCCCTTTAGCGTACCTGCCCTCAGTCTTCTCAAGCATTACTATCAAGAGTGTCGATCTTGATTTCTCTTTAATGGCTGTAACCTTGGCAGTCATCTACTGCAATGCTGAATTTCTCAGCTAGTAAGCTCCCTGTTTCCTCCTTGGTTCTCTTCGTTCTAGATATCAAATCACAAACAACAACATTATTACGTTTAGTCTCCCTCTCTTGTTTATCATCTTTCCTTCTCGGGGACTGAATTCTCGAATTCTCGTGAAAAGAAATTTCTTCTCATCTTTCCATATTTTCTTCTTCATACTTCATTCCTTTGTACTTTCTGGATGTCTAGTATCGATGTTTTCGCGTCAACTTCAAATAATTTGTTAATATTTCGGTAATGGCATAGTACAAGCGAGGTCAGTGTTTCGAGAACGTCTTGATGCTTCTACGTTTTACATCTTACGTCTGAAACACTTTTTCCTATTTTCGGTACCTCTCGAAACAATTGTCCTCGGAAATTAAAATGTAGGAAAACTTTGTAGAATAAAGTAATTGACACATATGCAGTACTAATACTAACCTGTTCCTTAAAAATGATAAAATCGATAGATAGAAACCTAAACGAACTCGATAGAATTATTAAAACAACCATAACAAACTTAAGTATAGGAACCAGTACTCTAACGCCATGTATAGACTGCAATTATTGAGAAATCTAGAGGACAGAAAAAATAACATCAGTATGAAACAATACGTTTACTGTAGAACCGACAGTAGGTTACACAATGCAATCGTCAACACACAGATAAAAGATATATTTCTCTGAATCCTCACACAGATAAACCAACTGCGCATCACAATGAACACAGAATTTATTAACACATGGACTGTAAAAGCCCGCCCCAGTAAACGCTCCAGTAAAAAATAGTAGAAGACGCAGAAATAGACAAACAAGTCACATACGAATTTTATACTTAATACTTATTTTCTCCGAAATAGTACACTAACAGCAGATAAATGTGGAAAATGCAATGTTTATACCGGGTCACTAGACCATAGTAGTATAATTATCAAGGTGTAAACTAATAGCGGCAAATAAATGCACAAATAGATGCGATACGTTAAAAAGGCTTTAGCAACTGACGCAAAAATGCACACTTGCAAACAGCACACAACCGTACTGTAAGTACATATTTCAACAGATCATAGAAAATGATATGCGCAAAATATATCGAGATAGCCCGATATTTACTGACAAAACAATTACACCTAATGGACCAGACATCACATACATAGACATAATAAATAGGATGACACACATTGACATAGCCGCAACCAGTAACAATAACATAAAAACTATATATACAGAGAAAATAGAAGAAGGTATCTTATTGACAGAAGAAATGAAAAGAATATGGAACTAGAAAACAATAATTGAACTAGATGACAATAATAATTTAAATGTTACAGTTAACGCATAATATAAAATATAACACACACGTAGATTTACATATAATAGAATAATAAGTAATTTTTAACTCGCTAAAATATTCAGAATATGTTATCGAACTAAAGGGATATCGATTGAAATAAACTTTCGTAAAATATTATTATCCTAAATAGTTCTTTATTATGAATTTGTAAACTTATTAAATTTGCAAACTTATTACTTCATGAAATTTCGTCATTTTTTTCGATTCTTCTTCAGTTTATAACAACAATCTAGTAAGTATTTTTTCGAATAATGTGAAGTGGCGAGCGGCGAAGGACTCTGTCTGGAGAATAATGTACAGCGACATCGGCTTCGACTTAGGCGTTTAGGGCGATACCTGGAGTGCGTGCGAACCGATGACATATTTAGGACTGGGTCGAGTGATAGAGAGAGAGAGAGAAAGCCTGTGTATGGAAAGAGAGAGTTTTGACTTTAAAATAAATTTATTATATTAAAAATTAAATTATTAATATATAATTGTGTATTAAGGGTGCACAGGGCGTGGGCGCGGTAGATTGTGTGTATTCGAAACGTAGAGAATAGAGGATCGTGTGTTTGAGAGTTAGAATTGAGAGCAACTTACAATTAATGTAATATGTTAATTAAATAAATCAGTTTTATTACTAAGAAGGAGTTGTTCATTAGACGCGCAGATCTCGGTTTGCATAGGATTAACCTAGCTGGAAATCCTACAATAATATGTCTATTATCTGTATATCTAGAGCTTTGAAGGAATATGTACAAATCTTTTTTTTTATGAAATAACGTTGTTAAAAAACTATACTTCTACGAAGTGCTGTTTGAAATTGTCGGGTGTACGAATACTTTTAACATCCATTGCATCTGCGAGAAATTGGTTTTGAATCATTGTATCTTTGGAATTGGGTTGTGCCATAATTGGCCGATATTATCGTCGAATTTAGGCATCGCTAAAAATATTCCTGGGCATTTTTCCTTTTCGAGCAGATTTTGTTCGATCTATCGAAAAAAGGAGCCGAATATTGAAGTTACAACCAAAATTGGTGGGCATGCAAAGTATGAATACGACGAAGTATTTATTTATTATAAAAATATTGTTCTCTTCTGTTTTATTTCCTATTATTAGCGTTTATCCGAATGACGCGAGGTATTTTTTTTTTTTTTTTTTATAGAAAACAGAAATATCCTTACATTTAATCGAGTTCCGAAGATGCGTGTGTATATGTACATATATCTACGGCATATCTATGCACATATGTATATATGTATATATGTCAAAGTAGATGAAATTTTAAATGAAACCAATAAATGAAGTGAATTGTCAAAGAAATCGTTTATTCTCCAAAAATTGCCTATTCTGTTTTGATACATAAATCGCACGATACGTAAATATACTTATAATTTTATAATCAATCGAAGAAAAATTGTCAGAGTTCAACAATTGCGCTATTTGAAAATATTTCAAACATTTGCTCTCAAACGTGTACAATGCGAGTTAATCGATTAACTAAAAGAACCTTGGAAATGGTTTACCTTGTGTTTAACCCTTTCGGTACGAGCGCGCTGTCCGCCGTGACACTCCCGCTGTACGGGAGTACGCGCACGTGCTGCGCCGAAAATGCGCACATAACGCATGGTCAGTCCTCTTTCGTACGAAGATTTTCTCAAGCGTTAAGTAAGAACTGTGCTTAATAACATTTTCCAACAAGTATTGTTTGTAGCTTTAATATAAAAAGATATTTACATAAAATTCTACACAGATGGATGCCGGATATATCCGGCGCTCGTACCGAAAGGGATAATTTATGGGATTCCAAAAATTACTCCAATGTGTGATATGTGATTGTCAATAATACGAACAGTTGGTTCGAACGATATAACGTGTTCGTAAAATTAGCAAGGTCTAAAAAGTAGTGCACTGATTTTCGAAAGTATCGTATAATTTGATGTATTTCCAAGGGCAGAAGTGATCGAGTAAGAAAATCAGCGATGTCAATTTGGAATAGAATTTTACGTTACCGATTATTAACAATGATTTATGAGAAGTATAAGTTCTTGTAAATGTTCAAGGTATTTGTATTTTAACATTTTAATATTAATTGTGTCGCGTAGTAAAATTTAGGTATACGTCATACCATTCCAATCAACTATATACAAGTATGAATATTTATGAATATTTAATAATGATTATTACTATTTAATAGTATATTGGGCCAGCACATAATTATAGAGATTCTGCGATGGCACGACAAGCTATACGAGACGCAGGATATGAAATAGCATTAGGTGCTATGCCAAAATCAATTGGGCCGTTAACCTTTATTTTCACTGGCAGCGGTAATGTAAGTCAAGGCGGTCAAGAAGTTTTTCAAGAGCTTCCTCACGAATACGTACCACCTGAAATGTTGAAGAAGGTTGCAGAACACGGCGGTAAGTGTTCTTTGTTCCTTTTTAAATATACACATTTCATTATTATAATTTACTTTATAACACAACTGACAGTATAAGAAAGTTTCTTTGCGTTTATTTTTATCATAACAGATATTACATATTCTTATCGTTATTTATGAGAAAGATATAAACATTTATTTGTACGCAGTATTTCATCGAGAAGAAAACATATTTTTATCACGATTAACAATTTCTAGAAAATAGATCTCAAGATATCAACGTACATGCCGAATATTCCGACATCTTATACGTTTAAAGGGAAACTCTTGAGCGAAACAAATTTAGGAATAACAAATGAATAAATTCAGTTATATCGAGTTTTATCAATTCAACAGATTCCCATTTCCACTTTCTCGTTGTAAATTATGTAACCCATAAGGTATTTGTGCAATAAAAATTAATTACTTTCTCGATGCGTTAGAGGTTAACCTATGGTCGCACATATGTTACGTATATTTGACAAGTAAAAATCGCAGTTAAATTTCGCCATAAATACCTTCTCGTTTCGATGAGTTTTGTAGATTATCATATTATAGTAGAACCTCCATTATATGAATCCACTGTTATTTGAACGTTCTATTATATGAACAATATTCCTACAACGATGATATTGTACGTAAACATAAATAATTTTTATCTTTGTTGGATAAAAACTATCACAATGATTCAGTATGAAAGTGATACAGCACGCATGACGTTATATTATAACGTCGTTGACGGGGCTATTCCCTTCAATTATTAATGTACAATTTAAGGACAAACTAGCTACTTTCTTTTTTCCTTGCAAGAGGAAAATGTTTCCTTTGGGTATCTTTATATCCGATTCCTTAGGGGAGCGTATGAGATTATGTGGGATTTTTAAAAGCCCCACAGAGGGCATCGTCACCCCCCTAGAGGTGGGTGATCCTCCACGGCATGTCCCTTGAAAGGCGCGCCCTAATTCCACTCAATCGCTTTTATTATTATTATCACAGAAGAAGAATGTCTCCATCAATGATCTCTTGCTACACACCATCTGGGGAATGATAGTGTATTGCGCCGTGTCCAGATCGGCCCCGTAACGATGCTATTACGCAGCCTCCTTCCATCTTGTTTAGTGCAGGTACTCTCACCGAAACAATCATGCCTGGCGAGCACCTGCGTGGTGCGATAGATTAATCTATGCTGCACAATTGAGAAAAGAGTCCCGACAATGCTCCGCCGAACCTATCGCTTCCATTCGAAAGCTTCCTCAGCGCGAGCTCCGTCATTTCGTAGGAGCTCATAAACGCGAACGTCCCACTCCGCTGGTAGATCCAATGGTGTGTAATCGTGTGGTAACTCTACAGTAGCCTTCTTACGATGCTGCAGAGGTTATTGCAACTCAGCTGCCTACCAGGTCGCTTGCCTAAACCGAGGACCCGAAAAAGGTCATAGAGCGGTCGACTCTCATGCTGAGGTGACCAACGCTCTAGTTTCACCCACCTGGGTCAGGGAGCAGTCGGCACAATGTCATCGCTACCTCTTCCAGGCATAGAACCAGAACCTATAAGTGACCCTCGGTCCTACATCTCTGATTTGGCGCCGTATATTTGGTAGCAAGCTTTTGGACTGCACGGTCAAGCTTCCTGCTCGAGACCCAGAGCTCGACAGATCAGACGAGTGGATCCGTCGGCTCGACAATCAGTCGATCCTTTTGTCCCTGGGAAAGCAGCTAATGATATAAACTCTCAGTAACCGGGGGGGGGGGGGGGGAAGCTTCCAAAGTACCATACGGTACCACCGTGGGGGGAGGACTCCTCTCACCTTGAATCATCTTGAAGAAGAAGAAATTGTGAAATTGTGTGTCTTTAATCGAAGACGATAGTGGAGGAAAGCCCTCCTTCGGTATGAAGTGCTCGCGGGAGGACTCTTTTGAAAAGTGACCGCGTCGTTGTTACATTCCGTTTATGGCCACCTCTGCAATGCTTGTCCTATCCAAACTAATGCACGCGAACAGGTCTCGACCTCTGCAAGCCTTATTGTCAGCCAAATTTTAAATGCCGTCGCGTAATGTTGTAGTAAAAACTAAATACTAAAATAAATTCTACATTCTAGCGATGTGGGGGCGATCCCTTTCCCTGCGTTTTGTCTTTTGTCAACGCGTGTCTTTTTGTCTCCCGTTTTCTGGTAACGTCTTTGACCTGCGTGGCCCTAAACATACAGGCCAGTTCTAACCGTTCGCCCGTTTAATAAACATCTAGACAGTTTTTCACCGTTTCCACTGGCTATTTCCTTATAAGCCCTTAACAGGTTATGGGCCCAGGTTATCACACAAGTAATCAGTGTGAATAATTTGTTCTTAAAAAGTGCAGTGTGTTGTGCGTTATACGTACATTGCTAGAGAAAGGCGATGATATGCTCAGTGTTTGCGAAGGAAGACGTCCAGCTGAAAATTCAGCAAATTATCAAGTCCATCTACAAAAGTTTTCAAAGGCTGATAAATCAGCTCGCAGGTTGATCGTAACATCGGTCGAAAAAAACCCTCTAGACTTACTTTTGAGCTGTACAACTGCACGGGCGATGTGGAAGAACCTCAATTCAGTCTACGATATGAAGTCTGACGAAAATTTATCAATAGCGCAGAAACAATTTTTCGATTTTAAATGGGACTCAGATGAAAGTATTAATCACAATTTAGCCAAGATTGAGCACTTATCAACTAAAATGAAGAGCCTAGACGGTGCAGTTCCGGATGCCATGATATTGACACACATATTGTCAACATTACGCAAGAAATTGAGTCGCTTTCACATGGGATTTCTACTTGTGCACGGGATTCCGTGGAAGATAAAAAGAAGATCCTCGAAAATTTCACGGCACGATTAATGGCGGAGGAAGTTAGAACCCAAGAACAGGACAGCTCCGAGGATATGACGGTGGTATTATTGATGAAACGAAGATCGGCAAATACATCGTTTCCGAAGAATAATCATCGCAACAAATCGAATCAAGATGAGCGTCGGAAGAGAAATTTTTTCTGAGTGCTAGCAATGCGGCAAAACAGCAAACCATATACGGAAAGATCGTGTCAGTTGCCATGTGTATGGAACAAAAGGATACCTTAACAGGAACTGTTTCAAGAGGAATGGAAACTCTCGTACGCGAAACATCGATGATGCTCGTACTATGCAGCAGACCTGGGACCATAAGCAGGCTTTTGTAGGAAGTAGCAGTTAACTCATAGGTGAGAACGTCTGGCTGGTCGACTCAGGAGCAATCGATCACATGATGCACCGACAAGATCTCGAAGAGTTTAAAATGCCGGTTACCGTTCAGTTAGGTAATGGAAATTTTACCCCAGCGTATGGAAAAGATTATTTCATTGAAATCGAAATATATGCAGACGGAAAATGGATACCGGGCATTATGTATAACGTTTTATTTGTACTGAAACTGAGTCAAAATCTGTTTCCGATAATTACTTAGTTTCCGTCACTAGGAAAGAGGTTGATCACGTGATCGATATTCTGATTACAGAATACGAAAAAAATGTGTATTTTCACGCGACGGAGCAGTTACAGCGACTGGCTCGATTTGGCTTCGTATTTTATTCAAAATACATTTACGCGTTGTAACACGAAAAGAATGTAATTTAGCCGAAAATGTTAAAAGCGAGTAAGTATGTGTAAAATCTCGTAATGAAAGTTTACAATTATGGCACGAAAGATTATGTCATCAAAACTACAAATATGTCAGCTATTTTCTGAAAAACAAGGGTATTCATACTATAGAGGATAACGTTCTTTACGAAGGTTGTGCTTATGGGAAACATCATAAGCTTAGTTTTCATGACAAGAGCGATCGCGTTACGATATATCGCGAGATTATATATGCCGACGTATGCGGGTCGATGGGGCACGAATCACTTGGCAGAAAACGATATTTTCTAATTCTTAAGGATGATTATTCCGCGTTTAGACAGATTCATTTTATGCGACAGAAATCAGAGGTGATCGATAAAATACAAATATTTTGTAACCAAGTTGAGAATCCGTATACACCTCAACAGAATGGTGTCACAGAGCGGGAAAACCGAATTAATAGCCAAGGCCGTGCGGTCAATGTTATACTGGAAGCCAGAATTACCGTTGTCGTTATGGACTGAAGCGATGAATACAGCCGCGTATGTCCTTAACAGATCGGGATCGTCAAAACGGCCAGGTCAAACCCCGTATGGGTTATGGTACGGTAAAGAGGCAAATATAGAAAATTTGAAAATATTCGGGACAGAATGTTTTGTGCATGTGCCGTCTGAAAAAAGGAAAAAGCTGGACAGAAAATCTGTGAAAGATTATTTAGTTTACATTGAAAATTACATTGAAAATTGCAAAGGGTATCGGGTATATGTACTAAGTTTACGAGACGTACTTTTCAGCCGCGATGTATTATTTAAACCGGAGAGACTAATAGCAAGTAATATTAATATAAATACATTTCAAAAGGGTGATAAAATTAGAGGAAATTTATCTAATGACGAAAATGTAGATAGTTATAAAAATACGATAGTTGATAACGATAGTAAAGATCAAGTACAGCAGCTTCTACCAACTTCAATTGAAAACGGCAACATAATAAAACAGCTTCGTGATATTCGAACAATCAAACATATACAATTTTATAATTACTTTTAGGTTACTTTCAGTGCAGAAAAGCTATCTTTCGATTATAACGAAGCAGTTACTTGCAGTGAACAAGATTTTTGGATTAATGCCATGGAAGAAGAAACGAATGCTGTAGGGGAAAATAGAATTGACACAAACACAAAGATAGAAATAACTGGAACGTTTATTTTATCCGGAATAATACAGTTATGCAACGAGGAAAGACAACCAACGACTGACCAAAAGAGGAAGAATAAAACAAATGAAAAACGCATCGCCTCTTTCACGCATAGCAGTCACTCGCCGGCACACGCACGCACACACACGCACATATCGTTGCCTTCCAACAAATGCCTTACGTGAAAATCAAACGCGGTTTTTAGTTAAAAGGCCTGTAAATCGTAAAATTATTAATAGCCGCTGGGTTTACACGAAAACAAACGAATCCTGACAATACAGAAAGATTTAAAGCGCGATTAGTAATAAAAGGATGCTCGCAAATACAAGGGCTAGACTATAAAGAGACGTTCAGTCCGGTAGTCCGTTATGCTACCGTGAGATTTTTGTCAAGTATTGTTGCGCGTTATGGTTTGAGTTTAGGTCAGTTTGATATAAGGACCGCGTTCTTGTATGGAAATTTAGATGAAGATATTTATATGAAACAACCCGAAGGGTTTCACGATGGAACAGAGAATATCTGTAAACTATTGGAAAGTTTGTATGTTAAGTATATCTATTATAAGTTAAAACAAGCTCCAATATGTTGGACTGAACATTTTAGCGACTTTATTAAAAAAATTTGGATTTCGTAAGAGTTCAGAGTTTCTAGCAATTTATGTTGATGATGGACTTGTGGCAGAATCGCACGAGCATTTAATAGATAAATTTCTATTTGAATTAAGCAAACTTTTCAAGTACAAAAAATGTAACAAACTTTCTTGGGATAGAAATCACCAAACTGAAAGATGGATTAATCTTTATCGGCCAAGGTAGATATATTGAAAATATTCTGCAAAAATTTAATTTGGCAGACGCGAATCACGTATCAACTACGATAGAGGTTGGTTGGGATATAAGCGATTTTGCTAAAGATGTTTGTCATGATGCACCGTATAGCAAAGCTGTGAGTGATTTAATGTTTTTACAGACAGTAAGTATACCAGATATAAGTCTTGCAGTAAATTGGTATCGATAAATAGCATCGAAAGTTTTAGATAAATCAACTACAGCACATTGGCTACTAGTAAAAAGAATAATAAGATTTTTAAAAGGAACCATGGATATAGGTTTTCTTTATAGAAGAGACGGGGATTTCGAAACCCATTGTGTTACTGATTTAGGGCGGGGGGGGGGGGGGGGAGGGGGGAATAATGCGTATTGTTATCAACAACTGAAATCGAATATGTAAGCGCATCGTATTCACAAAAGCATTAGCGAAACCAAGATATATTTATTTAAGTAAGAAATTAGGCCTGATAAGTAAGAGAGACATTGTAGAGTGAATATTGTGAAATAAGAATGTAGAGTTCTAGGGGGAGTAAAAACTAGTAGTTGTAGTAAAAACTAAATACTAAAATAAATTCTACGTCCTAGCGATGTAGGGGCGATTCGTTCCCCTACGTTTTGTCTTTTGTCTCCCGTTTTCTGGAGACGTCTTTTCACCTAGCCCTAAACAGACAGGTCAGTTGTAACCGTTCGCTCGTTTAATCTGTACAGTCTTTCCACTGTTTCTATTGGCTACTATTTCTTTGCATTATAACCCCTTAACACCTAACTTCGTCGATATCAGGTATTGAATTACATCTCGTGCTCCAGAACACGAAGTGCTCGACGATGACGTTGTAAAAATAGAAAAATAGTCGAATTATTCTAGCACTTAGGAGCCGACTTTTGGAAGACCGTAACGGCATTTTCTAGGCCTGCTTTTGTTCTATGACAGAACAATAATAATCCAGCATATTCTTCCGATAACATTACTTTGCAAATTGCTTTAAATAATAAGGTAATACTGCAGAATTACTTGTATCGAAGAAATGATATATATGATTTGGCTGGGAAAAAAATTTCCGATCCTTAAGATAGATTCGTATAATTTTGTTACAAACAAAAGGAAGATTGAAAAATATGTTTTGTCTTTGGTTTTGTATAACTTGTGCTCATTTTCTATTGCATATTAAATGAAATCAATTACTAAAGGTTTTTTGTTTTATTATATGAAAATTTTCGTACACCGACACTTTTGTCCCACAATTAATTCATATAACGGCGGTTCTACTGTATATAGATTTGGAAAAATATCCACTACCCTTTTCTTTTGTAACGTTCTTTTCCTAATTGTTCCGAATAATCAACTTCTATCCATATATTAGCAAGGAAGACTTTTCACGAATTGAAAATTTGTTTCTCTCTATGGAGAAATAGCGATATATGCTATTTCTCCATATTTGTTATAAACATGCACCATTGGTGGGTGGGAAAAATATTTGAACGCAAAGTCGATTCAATTATATCTATGCGAAGCACCGTGAATTAAAAAATGATTCTGAAAAATGAGTTTCGATGCGATGTTTACTTATCTTTTGCTTACATTCAGTACATTAGCGTTTTAATGGTTCATATTCGGAAAAAATGTACTATAAATATCACACATATTATGGAGTTACTTTGTAATTTTACCGATATAACTTTGACATTTCTTTCCTCTTATGTATATTTTCTATTTCTCTTTTTTTATTAACTATGCCATCAAATATGAATCCTTTTTTGTAATATTCTCCAGGCGATCTTTTTAAACTTTAATGTATCTTTGCAATTTACAATTGAGAAGTACAAAGTATATTGTATGGCTATAGACTCCGATATATTCAGAAATACCTCTCGTATCTTCCCTTTCATCTACATCGAACCAATTAGAGCTTTCTAATATGTTGAATCCTTTCGTAATATGTTATTTTTGCCAATGATCGTGTGTTTTGACAGAAATTCGAAGTTTTCAGTAAAACAGAGAAAATTCGTTGGACAAAGTTTTGCTCACTTCGATCACATATAGATATGCACTTATGCAAAGGTAATTTCTTTCAGGAATGCTTTTTTTTCAAAATCTCTTTCGAAAAATACTGCCGTTTCCAACATGTATTGTACTCTACAGACAATAAGAAATATGTTCCAACTTTGTGTAACTCTCTCTCTCTCTCTCTCTCTCTCTCTCTCTCTCTCTCTCTCAAGATTATTTATTTTGTCTCATTCGGTTTAATGCGGTTGTTTCTTGTAACTAAAGTGTACAATAATTAAATGTCAACGTTAGCGGAGTATCGTCTCGAACACGCGTTTTATAGTATTTATAAGAGGTTTCGGTGATGGGTGTCGAATACGTACTGATTTTTGCTTCCAGTAATGTCTCGTCGTGTCCTGCCCGTTCTTTCCTCCAGTTTATTCCGATTGGTTGAAAGTACATGTTAGTGCAAGAAAAATAGAGTTTTTTGATTGGGCGTGGGTATGTGAGAAGGACTTTTAGTTGAGGAGTAGGAACTGTCAAGAAAGTTGCCCTTCCGTAGTCAATGACGTAATTTATAAGTGGGTGTCTGTTCGTCCCTTTGGTGGGTCTGTTGCACGTGGGTTCAATCTGTCCAGTCTGGTAGCTGTAAATTTTCTGTACTTTTACATTTAAATATATGATTCAATCCGCTGAGAGGGCTGCAAGGCACGTCTAACCTTCGGAGTTACAGTCGTAATACAAAATAATAAAGTCTTTGGAATGATCGAAAATTAAAATAAGAGTTATACTATAAACACGACCTCTGGGACGGAACAATTTAAAACCATATTTCCTTGTATGTAGGCACTTGCTATTTTTCATTCTTTTTCATTGATTTTTATTCTTTCTTTCGCTACGTCTTCTGTCTCTTCTGTTTCCACCTGTCTGTCTCTTGTTAAATTATCTATTATTCTTACTAAGATTACTCCCATCGACCTTTCCTTTTTGCCTTTTTCTCTTCGTTTCCCATCCATTAGTTCACGTATATCCCTTTGGTAGCTTTTCATTTGTTTTCTGCTAGCCTTTTTCTTTTAACCATATATCTCTGTTGGTACCGCTATTAGTACTCCATTTCCTTAATATTGTACAATATATCCGAGAACTCGTTGTCCTTGTCATACCTCAGAAGTATAGTTTCCATTCATTCTTATCTTCACACCTTTTTTTCTTTCCCTTTTCCTTTTGCCTTTCCTTCAAATACGTTTCCCACTTTGAGTCTTTCATTTGTGTAATTACTTACTACTCTGTTTAAAAAGTTCATGGAATGAGACTTTTACTGTCATCTCATTAACACGGAACGCAGTTTATCGTATTATCTACAAATATATCAAATTTCACGAGTCTGAGATAAACCGTTCTCTTATGGCAACGTCTTCGATATGCCCATGTTTCTTTCGGCAGTCACACACCTTGAAAAATGTTTGGTGATCTTTTTACAGAATAACGCGTTAATGCGAAATTTCTCGTGAAACTTGGGAAAAGGGGAACCGAAGTGGTTAATATACACGATATAAAAGAAGAATATGGAGAGAGTACTATGAAACCAGAAACCACTGACAAATGGATGAGAAAGTTTCAAAAAGGAAGACCTTCCACTTCGAACACCAATGACAACATTGAACGTGTTCATAAACTTATTTTGTCAAATCAGCGAGTTATTGACAGGATCATCGCCGAAGAACTTAGCATCGGTTTAGGAAGTGTTTATTCAATCTTAACAAATGATTTAAAGATGCGAAAAGTTGGTGCTAGGATTTATCTATGGTTCCTCGTGGCGAACCAAACATTGAAACGTGTTCAATGTTACGAAGATTGGCTGGAAAAATCAAATTTTCTCTGTATTCACCTGACCTAGTCTCGTGTGACTTTATTTTTTATTTCAAAAGATGAAAAATGTCACGCGAGGAAAACATTTGGACGACATGAAACCATAACGTGGAAACGAGGGGAATTCTGCGCATCGTTTCACGTGAAAATTTTCAGCACTACTTTGTGCAATGGAAACGCCACTGAAACAAGTGTATATATTCGGAAGGGGATTACTCGAAGGGAATACCATCCAATTGGAAGAAAATTGAATAACCGAATTTTGTTGATGTAATTCTACGAACTTTTTAAGCAGAATAATATAATCCTCTCTCTTGCTTTTTCCTGTTCGTTCCATGAGTTTTTGTTCTCCCTCGTATATACAATTTCCACCTTCTTCTTTACATATTTTTTGATAGTTCATCCAGGCTCGTCTTCCTTCCTACTTTTTCTCCTTCGATATCCTTTCTATCTTGTATTGCACCTTTCTTTGCTCATCCTCTGCTCCATTTCCCACTTTCATTTGTTTTTATCTTTCATTCTCCTTTCCTTTTTCTTCTAACTTCTCTACATGAGAAGTTATTTCTATTTTCTATCCATTTCATCTCTTTTCTTTCCTCTCTTTGTTCTATCTTCTTCCATTATTAACCGTTTCACCGCTTTCACCTTCTTTTCCTCCTTCCCGCTTTTCTTTCTTTTCTTTCTCTTCAAATTTTCCATTCCTTTAATTTCTCCGACCCTCCCTTATATCTCCATACTTTTCTACATTCGCTCTACTCGCTCGTTGAAAACGAGACTGTTTTTCTAAATATATTCTTATAATGGCCGAAATTGATATTAAATTGAAAAAAAAAAAAAAGAAAGGAAAATCGCAGAAATCAGGAAATATTTGATCTAAATCATATAAGAACTTTTGCGATCCATGTAATCAATTCTAATTATTTTCCATGCATTTCGTTTTATCTTGAAAAAAATTTCCAAACGGTATATACTAATAAGTAATAACAGTGATAATTTAATGACGTGTTCATCATTTTCAACGATATTTTTTAAAAAATGTATCGAAATTAATACTTAAATTTGTTTCATTCTGTCAGGAAAACTTTTTTTTGTCACTTTCTAATTCGATGTATGTATTCTATTCGATAATTTCTATTTAACTATCCGAGCAATTTCACACGATTATAATCTTTAAATCATCGTTGAACAATAAAAAAAATTCATCGTTGTAAAATTAGTTCACGTCTAGGATAGAGGAATTTTTTCTTTTCTTCTATAGTTAAATAATCATAGCACATTTTTTTGTGAATAGGCAAGTAATATTTGTGTTACGTTTTCTATATGCGTTGCTTCGATCATAGCAAGTAAAGGTTCGACTACAACTTTTCCGATGTACTATGTACATATATTTGCAAAGTATCCACAAGATCTGCTTTGAACTTCGATTCAAGTTCACGTTCTTATTATTCATAGCAACATACAATTTCTTCGGTGTTTATTCTGTATAGTTTGCATCTATCTAAGTACATGTTCATTGTAAAGAATAACAAAAAGGAAAAACTATTTTAGACACAACGAAGATATATGGATGCGAAATAAGACGAAGACATCATCTAGAGAGGAAAGAAGGAGGTGGTTTCGATTCCGATGAGTGTGACAAGCACCCTGAGAGATATATTTCCACTTTCAGCCAAAAAATTGCGCCATACGCATCGGTGATAATTAATGGAATATATTGGGCTGTTGATTCGCCTAAATTATTAACTATACCAGATGCAAAATACCTGCTAAGACCAGCTTATACTCCTTGGTTACCAGCAAGTGTCGGTGCTCCTGCTTTACCTCACAGAATATTAGCGATCTGTGACATATCTGCAGATCCCGGTGGAAGTATCGAGTAAGATTAATTATTTTATTAATATTAACTTAGATGTAATTCGCTTAGATGTAATATGCTGTAATTCAGACCTAATTGCGATACAGGAAATGACTATTCGCATTAGATTTATCTTACACCGAATGCCCTACTTAGAATAGATTACCTTTACAAGATATTGAAAAAGTAGGATGCGTAAGTTGAAAGGTTTATATTAAACACCGAAAGGAGTAAAAAATGTCCAATCAACGATAACCCTGAAATCGAACCTTTTAGCGTAAAATCTTCTTTTGTCATTTACAAATATTTACAAATATTTACAAATATTCGATATCGCGAGTGAGTTTCTTCGCAACCTATTAAACGTAAATAGAAGAATTAGTTTAAGAATATTGTAGTTCAAGTTTGTTAACAAAATTATCGTCAATATCGATAAAAGACTAGTTCATAGCAATAAATGCAGTACAAACTTTCTTTCTTACGATATACAAGAAGTATTCAATATACTCCTCTCTTTTGTATTTTTTATTCGTTGTCACAATTCTACCATCATATATATGAACGATGAACGAGTTTTAAAAGAGTTTTAAAGGTCTTCAAAGAGAAATTCAAGGCATTCGAGTTAGGTGATTCTAAGAAGTTTAAATTAATATGTTTCCAAACTAATTGCTCTATTTACACTCGCAAGTATGTTACGAGAAAGCGCACTCACGGCATCGGATATTCGCGCAACGCTAAAAGTCGATATTGAGTCGAAAACGTACGGTGTTTAAATATTTCTTCCTTTCCATCCTTTCGATGAGTATAAACTTTTCAACTTTTCCATCATATTCTTTAAATACCCCGTGTAATTATATCTATCTAGTTGTAATGCTACGAAATATATTTCATACGTAATTTGAATGATATCCACAAACGAATATATTCCAAGAAACATTTTCAGTTCCAGGTTATCCTAGTCTGACTGTTATTGTATTTTTCGTTTACATATGTTATCGTTGAATTATCTTTACATATGTACAATCGTATAATTTTTCAACGATATTTGATTTTTAGACTTTTATGCCCATATAACGTTTCTTATCGAGATTATACAATACGTTAGCGATAACCAGATGTATTCTGCGAAGAAATATTGTACAATATACACATATGGTCGCTATCGTATTGCAAATATATAAAAGATATCACCGGTGTCAAATTTTACTTTAGCTTTTATTACTTTTATTTTAAATCAGCATTAAATCAAGCCTTAAAAATTGCTCCTATTCGATTCGTAGGATTTGAACAACTAAGTAGACACAATGACGACTATTAATAAAAATATAGGAGCATATACGCTTATTTGTATCACTGTTTTTTTTACCATTCTAATAATATCATTACTATCATTTATTTGTTTTTCCGTTAGAAAAGTGTAAGCTTAAAAATGAAATAAAATGTTTAGTTATATTAACACGACAAAAGGGGATGTAGGGGATATGCTCGGATTTGCAAAGCCCATGTTAAAATATTAGAATAATCGAAGCAGCTGATATACCTTATTTTAGACATAGTTTTTGTAGTTACCAAAGACTAAGGTAATCATACGTACATATTTAGTTTCTTTATATCCCTAATTATCACTATGTGCATATATTACATTTACGTACACATTAGTTTGGAAATTTTAGCGTTAACGAATTTGTGTGTATTATTCGTGGAATTTTTAAATTTGTGTAAGCATAAGTCATATCGATAAAATAAACACAATGATCGACAATTATTTTTTCTTTTGGTAAATATGCAGTTTAGTGACTTTACCTTAAACGCGTCTTTTTTTCCGGTTTATTCACAAAAGGCTTTATTCGTCATGTTGCTTGACGCCTAGGAAGCTATGTTCATTCCCTAGACTCATTCTCA
This sequence comes from Eufriesea mexicana, assembly GCF_001483705.2. Taxonomy (NCBI): domain Eukaryota; kingdom Metazoa; phylum Arthropoda; class Insecta; order Hymenoptera; family Apidae; genus Eufriesea; species Eufriesea mexicana. The sequence continues at coordinate 303,314 of NW_016910581.1, forward strand.
AACTCGCAGTCCCTTACACCACCCCAACCATCAAGCGATCTAATCCTTAATAAAGACTTAATAAAGATTCGATTTTTGACTTCTGCTTATATGGGGATATAAGTCTAACCCAAACCTACCCCAATTACTTGATTAAGTCAAACCTATCTTATTATTAATCAGTAAATTAAAAATAATGGATTAGAGTTGTTAGGTTAGACTGTGTTGTCGTCTACAAGCGAAGGGCCGTTTGCGGCCCGGAGCGATTGCGACACCACACCAGTTTAGTTAATATATGAAAAAACTCTAGATTGACATATTATTGAAATTAATTAAATTTAATCTTTTTCTCCACCCGTTATATACGCTCACCTGCCTAGTCCTGTTTCTCTCGCTCGCCGGAGTTTGTTTATAGAAGAAAATGATAAGCAATCCTTTGAAAACCATCCGACACGTCCACGGCGCACGTACAGGCGAAGTCAATGTGATAGTGTGAACAATTTTTGCAAATATCTCGGAAATTAAGACCAAGCGACAATTATTGTTCAGATAAAAGGTGTTCAGAATTTCGTTCTCTACAACGTGTTGAAAAATCATAAGGATCGACTCACGCATTCTGCAGATTTTAACAATTTTATGTTTCTTGTTAAAAAAACTAGTAACTTTTTCAAGCTCCCCCGATCTATATTTCTTATTAAGGCACAAATAAAGCCTTTTATGAAAAAACCGGAAAAGAAGACGCGTTTAAGGCAAAGTCACTAAACTGCATATTTACCTTTCTTTTTCGTTTTTTGAGTGAAAGTAATTGCAAGGATAATTAGGGTCATGGTAGTGGTTGTTGAAAAATCTGTTCCGAAATATTCCTTATAGAAATTTCTTTCGAAATACTTTCGAGATACTCTTTCGAGTATGTAGGGATACTGTTTGGAAAATGCAATATAAAGAATAAGTGATGTTATTTTATTCTAAAATATATATTTATGAGGCTATATATAAATCAGACTAGAAGTAAAGTATAAACTAAAAGACTGAACGTTCGACCTGAACCCGAGGCCTGTTTATTGTCCCTGATCCATGTGAAAGGCTTAAGGTAATTACCCATAATATCGTAGCAGTAGCACACTGTCATCGTGTCCTTGTAGATTTTCATTTGTTATTAATCGGCTTTTCTACCTATCTGCTATCCCTATTTATTTATTTGGACTGCCTCTTTCTTCAGAAATATTGTATGTTATTGCAGAATTAATAAATTAACTACATTTATCTAAATTTATCGAAATTATTTAACAATGTGCAGTAATAAAAACGATTTTATAAATTTAAAATCCGCTTATATATAGCTTCCAATCATTTAAACATTATATTATTTTAACAATATGTAGTTAAATCACGTTCGTACATGAAAAGGCAATGAAAGACAGTTAAAGGTGAAAATTAATCGTTTTATGTCGAAAAATCAATTTCGCATAAAATAATGTTTTACATCATTATTTTCTATGGTGATTTAGGATTACTCCTAGGTTTATTTTAGGTTACTCCTAAACTTGCTTGCTTTAGAATAGTTTTCAACGCCTTATTTGTTAGGGAACATATACAATTGGTTATAAAATATTTTTACACTGATATTGCGTTCTATGTTCCATATCTCCAATAGACATTCTTCTTTTTTTTTTTTTAACCTATACAGAGTATAGGTAAGTCTTCCTGGAATTTGTGTCATAGAACATTCGGCAAGTTGGTATAGCTTTAAAGCGTAGCGCGCGACTGCTATTCCTATTGGAGTAGCAATATTTCAACAATAAATAGACACGAATGAACAAGAATGTTTTACACAATGTCGAAGCATAATACATTAAATTTTAGAGTGTAACAAACTTTTGTGTTAATACATACGGTTGTTTTAATATTTAAAAAGAAAAAGGGAAAAAAGAAATATACGAGGAAAATTAATTTTCATATCATAAAAATATTCGGACAACTAATGAACTTAAATTAAAGTAAATGAAATAGCAATTTTTTTTATGAAATGTAATTACTGACCTCGATTGTTCCTTGATTCCATTATACGTAAAAGGTATATCATAAATCATAAATGTATGTATTTTATAAAATATTGTCCGTTTTCGTGTTTATTTCGCAATTACTAACAAGTTCATGTTATACGTTCTCATAAAAAATTCTCATCAAAATATTCCAGATATTCCAAATTACTTTCGAAGCCTCCGAAAACATGCAAAAAAGTACGACGAATTATGAAAAATTCTACAATGTTTTATTTAAAGATATATGAATATATGAATATAGAATTTAAGAATTTCACTTTATCCTGTAAAGTAGTACGTTGATTACGTCTCTTCTAAAGCATCACATACTTCGTCAACTATCCTTTGTCAATTGTAGACAATGAATTCTACTATCGTGAAAAGAAGAATACAAAGTGTAAAAGCAGCAAATTATTCATGTCAAAGAAATTGATATTCATTTGCATCTATATAGGTTTTTTCTAGCTACTGCTAAAAATGATAAAACGTGAACGATAAATTAGTTTATGAAGGTAAAGTATAAAATTAACAGATTGGGAAATATTTCTGCTTATCATCCATCCTATTTAATATCATATTTTAATCAACGTAAACATCAATTTGAAAGTTTCTTTCTATTTTCAAATGTTTATAGGTTCATGAACGAATGTACAACAATTGACACACCATTTTGTTTATACGATGCTGATCGTAACAAGGATACAAAGTCTTTTAAAGGGCCTGGAGTATTAGTCTGTTCAATTGACAATATGCCAACTCAGCTACCGAAAGAATCTACAGACTTCTTTGGGAATCTTTTATATCCTTATGCGTTGGACATTATTCAATCGGATGCCAAAATGCCACTCGAGAAACATAATTTTAGCCCAGCAGTACATGGCGCGATAATAGCATCCAATGGACAGTTAACACCCAATTTTGAGTACATTCAAGATCTAAGACTATTGAATCAACGTTGTAGACATAAAGCGGATAATAGAGAACCACAAAGCAAAACGGTATGAAAACTTGATATTTTTCAAATAAATTTTCAAATTTTTCATAAAATTTCAGACAAATTATCACTTCGTTATCCTTAATAACACCTCTATGAAACATTTGATGTCATTCCAAGTGGTTATCGATTGTTATAAAATGTTCAGTTAAAAATTGCGAATTTTTATCTTTTATATTAGTTAACCTATTAATTTATTAGAAATTAGTCTACTAATCGTAAGTTATTTATTTATGTACAAGGTATTTATTTCTTTTTCACAAAAATCCATTGTTTTAAGTTTGCAGTGAAGTCTAACGTGTGTTTTAGTCAGATATTATAATTATAGTCACAGAAATATTCATACTACTCCGGTTAATGATCTCAAACAGTTGCTATTGTTTTACAACACGAATTTTAACATTCTTATAAATAAGAAAACATGCTTTATCAATGAAACTTTCAATTTGTACAAACTTTGTTGCAAAATAATTAAATTAAGTTTAGCGTATAAGAAAATATAAACAGCCACGGAACTAATGCCATAAAGGTATTCACTGGCATACAAGTTTACGGCAATTGAAACATTAATTTTTACGAATCCATTTTGTTTTGACGTTTCACTGAGTTACACGCAATAAACAATTTCATTGATGAAAATATGAGAACGATTTTGAAGCTCCTATTATGAAATAATGACAGTTGTTTGAAATTAGAAATTTAGAGGGATATGATTACTTTCCTGACATACTATACTATACTATAGGATGTAATGTTACATATATTGTACAATATAAGGCATGCGAATAAACGCTTCGCTTCAGAGATAGAGACGAATTCAGTACGAGTAGAATAAGTAACGTATTCGCAACAGCACAGACAAAGTTGATCGTGTTTATCTGATCTGTGTAGGTAGTTACGTACAGTGGGCGTAGAAAGTATTCGTACACCGATCAATGTCAAACGACACTTCGTGAAATGATAATTTATCAATTTTTCTTATAAACAGTGGGTTTGTACTTATTCTTGTAGACCTCTAGACTAGATCGAGTGCAAAAAATAGTCTGTTATTTGTAAAATTTGTGAAATCAGCAAGAAAAAAGAGAAAATCGACAGAAATGTACAATACAAGCAATAAGTATTCGTACAATTGCTAAATTTTTTAAAATTCGTAAGAATAGCGTAATTTAAATTAATTTGACGATAAAAAAACTAACGTAAACAGTTAATTAATACTTCACTTGAAATTTGGATCTTTATTTTTTTTAATTTGGATCTTTGGATTTTATGATTGTTGCAATTCTTCTAGGTATTGAATTAAGTAAATTTAATATGCGGGGCGAGGTCTTGCTCTATTCCTCCCCTGAGAATATTTTTTAAGCCTACTTTTGAAGAAATTTGATGTTTTCTAATTGACGTTTCAAGTAATCCCACAGGTGTTCTATGGGGTTGATATCTGGAGATTGTGGGGGAATTCATAGATACGCTAGTGTATTATGCAATACCTACATTCTGGTATTATACGCAGTATGCTTCGGATCATTACCATGTACGAATACGAAATTATCTTTAATGCCCATTTTTTTTGCACTAGAAGAAAGGTTGCATTCTAAAATGTCAATGTAATCTCGATGGTTCATTATTCCATCCGATAAATTGTAATGTGTCAACAACAGCTGTACTCGTACGGCTCCAAATATTTAACGGAACCAAATCCAACCTAATCCAGACTTGTTTCAGTGTAGGTCGTAAATTTTCTGTTTTCAGTCCTTCATTTTTTTTTTTTTTTTACTCCAAATAGTACATATATTCATGAGACGTAAAAATATTAAATTTGCTCGCGTCCGTGAAGAGATCACTTTATTCCAATGCTTCATTGATTTGATGATATTATTATTTACGAACTGCAACCTTTTCTTTCTATTCGCATGACTTACAAAACATTTCTTACCAGCCACGCGACCGTGATACCCTTGGCTTCGTAAAAAACTGCGCACAGTGCTAGCAGATAGATTAATGTCTAAATTATTTATAAGGTATTCGACTATTTTTGTTGCACTTATTTTTGTATTTTGTTTTATCTTTCAGATAATAACTCATCCAGTATACTGATTAATTTTCCGTTCACCATAATTGTCCATTTCTTGGGTTATTTTACAGTATTTTCCTTAGTCCATACCTATCAATTATACTTTTTATAGTAGATCGAGGTCTGTTTATAACCCGTGAACTTTCTGATAAACTTTTGCACCGATTATGTAAATTAATAATCATTTTTCTTTCTACTATCATAGTATCCGTCCCATTCCGCACGTTTTCGTCCCATTTCTCAACGACAATATTGAATAACATAAAATCTTTATAGCTGATGCCGATAACGTATCTGAACATACTGACTATCTCAATCATAATTATGAAGTAGTAACGTAAATGTTTACGTTAAAAACTCTCTTGTAAACAGTTCGAACTAGGAACTGTACCGATACTTATTGCTTTCTGTTGATATTACTGTCGATATTTTGATTTTTCTTGTTAATTTTACAAATTATACAAGCAACAGATTATTTTTTACGCTGCATCTGCTCTACAGACCTTCAAAAATACGTACGAACTCCTTCTTTATAAGAAGAATAGTTAATAAACTATCATTTCACGAAGTTTTGTTTGAAATTGATCGGTGTACGAATAGTTTCTGCATCCATTGTATATCTTTTCTATTATCTGGAAAAGTTCCAAACTATTCCATATTGTAAATTGTTAGTATTATAAAGAATGATTAAATACTTACTATTTTTAAAATCTCATTTAAAAATTAATGTCCTTATTAAAGTTCTTTTTTAATCCTTTGCACGAGTTCTTCATGCGATGGAAACATGTATCTACGTGGGTCGGAAAATAACAAAATTAATTTTTCGTGTGTTATGAAATGGAAAGTCTGAAAGGAAAGTTCTTAATTATTCTATGTATACGATATTTCGTTATAACTCTAAAGCAAAACGTTTATTCGTAAATTTTATATAACATATTCTTCTTCCCTTTACCATTAAATCGTCTTGGATTATGACTCTTATTGTTAGTTTAGCAGATCATTTCGATTCTTTAACTATATGTCAATTCCAAAAAAGATCATTCCAAACCTAATAAAAAAAATGAAAAGAAAAAGAAAAAAAAGAAACTGGAAAGTCATTTGAGCGATCAAGCAATAGAAATAAAATTATACTAATAAGTTTATAATGTTACCAGTTTGATCATTTTCGACACTTCGTTTATAATTTAGTTTGTAATGCAAATAACGGTATTCAGACGAAAGGAAGAAACGATGATATCAGTAAATAGATATAAGACATATTTCAAATTAATTAATATTTTGAAACTTTTTAAATTAATATCGTTTTCTTTTAAACATAATGGATAGTTATGTTTTATTATCCACGTCGAAATAAAGACTTTCATTTGTTTGTTAAAATCGCATCGGTTTTGAAGTTGATAAATTATTGAAAAATGTTATTTGCCAGCAGGATTGTTTCAATTGTGTTTTAAATGTTTGTTTAAGTTATTCCCAAAAAATATATCCAAATCATTATTTCTATATGCATTACTTTTAATAACGTGAATGCGATTTTACTACTGCTGTATAAAATAAAAGTGTCACAGATTAATGACAAATAATTACAATAATTGTAAGATTGTTAGGTGGCAGTAAAACGATCGTGGTAAATAATAAATATAATTTATTTTAAACTAACTTATTCTAAGCTTACGACTTTCGCACTGACTATTTTTCAAAGAACTGTCCCATGTCATGTTCTTGCACCCTTATTTAACCCTTGCATTCTGTCTTCTCACGCACTCCTCACAGCCTTGCCCTCGGTAGGTCACGTGTCGTAAACACTCAGATGCATTTCGCTCTTCACTTGCATTCCACACTACCATAAATATGTCACATAACGGTCAGAAGGCTGGAGCCAAACGCGCGATCGCTGTTTATTATCCTCTATTTTCGAGGAACGGCCCAAGCGTTCTCATGCACTCTACCGTCATACCTACACAAGTGGTACTGTCTCAGGCGGTGACCTTATACCCTAATCACGCCACGCTCACCATTTCCACATAATAAATAAGTAATTTAGAAATAAAAAAGTAATAAATAAACCAATAGCAATGAATTATCTTATGATATATTGAAATGCATTATTTTGTAACTAGGTTGTTGTTCTTGGTGCTGGACACGTTTCTGCTCCGTTGGTTGAATATTTACATAGAGATAGTAACATTCACTTGATCGTTGCATCTCAGTTGAAGGAGGAGGCAGACGTATTAGCAAATAATTTTCCTGGTGTAGAAGCAGTTTTATTAAACGTAGTTGAACGGCCTGATATATTAAACGATATTGTTCAACCAGCGGATGTGGTGGTTTCGTTGCTACCTTACACTCTACATCACGTCGTTGCAAATGCATGCATACATGCTAAAACTCATTTAGTAACAGCTAGTTACATGAATGAAGATGTTAAAGCTTTACATGCAGAGTAAGTGATAATTTGCACAAATATCAAGAAAAATATTTTAACATATCACTGTTACTGTTAATCACCATTATTATAGAGATATTATAAATGTGTTAATATATTGATTACTAGGGCAGTAGCAGCAGATGTAACTATACTTAATGAAATAGGATTAGATCCTGGTATCGATCATTTACTGGCTTTAGAATGTTTCGACAATGTCAAGCAAGCTGGTGGAAAGATAGAATCTTTTATATCCTGGTGTGGAGGTTTACCTGCTCCAGAATGTTCTTCTAATCCTTTACGTTATAAATTTAGCTGGTCACCGCGAGGAGTACTATTAAATACCTTGGCACCAGCGAAATTCTATTATGATAAACAAGTAAGTACAACTATGCTCGGGTATATATCTTATCAATTTTTCACGGATATGTAACTAAATTACTAACATTTAGAAAGCTCTACTCTATTTTATTTGTAAGGAAAAATTTTTTCAAAATAACCAAGATTTAGCTATATAAATGTCGGTTTTTTAAAATATTTCAACAAATTTTAATATTTCCGAATTATTCTAATTCTGTACTAAATTCGATATATTTATGTCAAAATTTGACAATCAGAAAACAAGCAATGCTTGTATTAAAGCAAATCCTTATATCTCTTTATACTTGGTAGTTTTTGAGATGGGCAAATGTTTTTCACTTCAAACTTTCACAGTTGTTTTCATTTCGTCGACATATATTTTCTAAAAATATATACACGTATTGAATATGTTTTTCGAAACTATATCGAAGGTAAATCTTAGAAAAATCGATAATTTACGTTCTGAAATTCTGTTGCTACCTTCTAACATCGCTTCTATTTGGACATTGAATTATGTAAGTACAGTGGTGGAGAAAAGATATTATTGTATATACATAATTTCTTGATTCGTCTGCATTTAGCGTATACCGATAATATACGCTTTATATCTATATATGGAATTTTAGACATGGAGGTTGATTGTGCATGACTCTTACATTTCAATTTTCTTGCAGTATTTCACAAAGAATAATCTGCCTCTTTGATAGAACCAATTAGCTAGATTGAAATATATAAAAAGGGAGTCCAAGAAAGAGTACTGTCTTCGTATGTAACATCGATATGTTATGACACGAGACTATTATAGATGTAAATTAACTTGTTAATATTTGCCATATTTCGATGCATTTACGATTGATCATTACAAAATCTACTACTAATGATACCAAACTCTTGGCCGATAGTATATACAGGGTGTCCTCGAACTGGTTGTATAAGCCGAATAGTAGCGAATCTATACGAAAAAGTAAATCGAAAATTTTTCACGTTTTTCACATCTTTTTACGCTTTATTTTCGAAACTTCGTTTTCGAGAAAGTCGATATTGAACATTTGACGAATATGTAAGCACTTGCATATGATCTTATTTATATCTGCTTGAAGGATATATTATTTATACGTTTATTTGTTAATGCTTTTGTAATAAACCGTAATCGATTCCTTTGATTATTATCGAACAGAAGGATGTAACGCATACAGGGATAATAAAACGGTTGCATGATAAATGACCGGATTTTCCTAGAAACGTAGTGATTCGGAATATTTTCTTTCTTTTTTCCTTCTTCGTAGAATTTTCTTTGAAAAAAATTCGAAAAACGAGAAAATCTCGCTTCTTGAATAACTACAAAAATGTGACGAAGAATGAGCAGAATATCGCTGTTTGTTGAGGCGAGAACTTCACCTCCTTTCTTCCATTGCTATTCGACAGTCAAATTTTTAATTTTTAATTTTCCACGTGGCATTTATATATAAACATTATTTATGATAAATTTTATTACGATTAAGTACCTTCAATTTACTCTTTGTTACTCGCGTTTACCATAAATATTACTAGAACATTTCCTTTAATAAAAAAACTCTGAAACGGTGTACCTCGAAAATAAAGCATTTAATGTTACTCCTTTATTTTATCATTAACAATTTATTTTACCATCGTTACAATGAAAGAAAAAGTTATAAGAAATGTACAATTAAACATTAAAGTTTGTAATAAATTAGCAAATTTCATTTTGATTTTATAGGTTGTAGAAATAACAGCAGGAGGTGGTCTTATGGATACCGTTCAAGACTTGGACTTTTTACCTGGTTTTGCATTGGAAGGTTTTCCAAACCGAGATAGTATAATTTATAAAGATTTATATGGACTCAATGCTGTTAACACAATGATACGAGGTACATTAAGATTTAAAGGCTTTTGTAGTACCATACGAGCTTTACAATCTCTTGGATTAACTGACCCTAATCCACATCCGAGTTTACACCCAAATGGTCCAGATATCACGTGGGTATGTATGTAAAAGTAACACTTATGCAACAAACGGAAAGCATTACCACAGAAATATTAGATTTGTCTCATTTTTCAATTAACTCTTACCACAACTTCATAGATTGATATCGCTTTTTTACTTGAATGGCGATGGTCATTCTCTTTTCCTCGTTTATTATTATATGCGTTTTTAGGTAAAACGTGTATGTATATATATATATAATATATATATATATATATATAAAACTCTTACCACAACTTCATAGATTGATATCGCTTTTTTACTTGAATGGCGATGGTCATTCTCTTTTCCTCGTTTATTATTATATATTATATCGTTAATATTATATTTATTATTATATATATATTAGGGTAGACCTTCATTATCCTTGGTCAAATATTTGTACAAAATTTTAATTGTTCGACTACCACTTCCATTTCGGGAAGAAATCATTTTTACGATAAAATCAAGTTAATTGGATAACAAGAAGACGCGTGACACAAAACGGCTTTGTTTATGCAAAAAAAGAGTTAAATTTCGCTGAAAATGGGAAAATACAGATTTTATCGCGTTATTTGATTACTGGAAGTTATTTTGGACTAAAGTCTGCATAATTATAGCGTATCGTAGCAGAAAAGCTTATTCGTTAACAATGAAAAGAATTTGTTGCCATCGATTAGTGTCATGGTGTAGTATAATTTCGTATGAAAATAATCTGGGAAAACATGAAAATCAAATTTTTTCTTAATGTTGCTTATAAATCACATATACGATAATAAAATTTAATTGATACGATAGTTAATCTTCATTAATAATCTCTTATGTTATCTTAAATTTTTTATTATTAAATATAAAATTAGTTACATTTCCCAAAACGCTGAATATTTAACTAAAAAATTTATATTTATTTCATGTAAAAAGACTTTTATATCTTTCGGGCGGTTAGTTGGTTTTGTTTCAATTTTGTTCGCATTCGTTTTAGAGTGCTCGAACCACTTTTTTCCTCATTTCTATAACGATACTGGACTTGAAGATAGATAGTCTTCTTGGTGACAAGTGCTATAATTTTTGGTTGCACAATTTTTGCAACGTTGCATTACTTATTGAATTAATTAATGTTTATGGTACTTAATGTTGCGCGTATTACAAAATAATTTTTAGTTCCCGTCTTACTCTACTTACTATATAACTTGGGATGCAAACAGTACGAACTTTTGATGTAAGCTGAAGCGAATTCCTATCTCCTTTATAGTCAGGTTTGTGACTATACAAACAGAAAAAGTCTTTTTGAGGAGGGATAAGTAGAAAAATTTCCGAGAATCAGTCGAATAGTTAAAAAGTTTCCAGATATACGGTAATTATCGTAGCTAAAACCGTGCTTGCAAGGAACAGTGAGTTTTATATTTTAAGACATTCTTCGTTAAAAACTTCAAAATAGGATTACAGAGAGGATTGGAGTAAAGTTACTGAAATTTCCAAATTTATAGTCAATTGTGGCACCATTTTCCATTATTTTATTTTATTTTATTGACTCGCTTTTTGCAGAAATTATTACATCACGTAGAAGAAATTTAGAGGGTCGTACATAAAAATTTCGACGATTTTTATCGTCCATATAAAATTTCGAAAGTTTCTGTCAAAAATAAGGTAGGTCCACCATAATGTATATACATATGTAAGTATATACATATATCCGACTGTTACGAGCACAGTAGCAAAGTGATATTTGTATATGAGGTGAAGCCCGTAATACGGTGTTCTCGATGCTTATACGGTGTCGGCAATGCTTTTCTTATAAGAAAATCGTCGAGAATCGGGTCGAAGCGGTCGCCGACAGACGGATCGTCATAAAACGATCGAGAGCGCGAAGCATCTGCAGAGGGAGACCTCCGCACGCGTGACTCGAGTCCAATTCGTAGAAGACTCCCGACCGAGCAAGAGATCGATGTGTGAAGTATAAACTTTTTAAGACAAGAAAGCTTCTCTAATTTTAACCCGAGTCTCATCGGTCCCCCGAATCACATCTCCCACATACTAATACAATCGATTTTAAGATTCGTAACCAGAGGATCAGCCTGAATATACAGGGTAATGTAATATGTTATATGTAATATGTAAACTTACTTTAGGAACTGATAGTAGACTTAAAAAAGATGAAAAAATTCATATAAACGTATGAGTCTATCTATTTTTGCTTATGCGATAGAATAAATTTTCTATTTTGCGTTATCTAATTACAAGGCATGCTAAAAATGATCATCTTAGATTTCAAGACAAGTTCTGACAAGTGCGTAGACGTCTTGTCACTGATTTAGTTATCCTCTGAATGATCTTTCGTGTTTCTTGAACTTTTTGAAAAGTTCAGAATCGCGAACCTTGGTATTTCAACATTTTCAGTTGATAGTACGTACACAACTAATTTTAAATTGAAATTATGTGAACTTCGTAAATAAAGATCTGGGAAACATTTAAACATTGTCTAGTCACTCGGCTATAATGTAGCGGATTACTGTTACGCATACACTTACTGACAAATGTTAAGAAACAACGTAATCATTTGGAAATTTCGAAATATTCCCTATCTTCTAGGACACATAGGTTGAAGCTAAAAATAGTATAATAAAATAACATTCCATACATCAATAAACAACGAGTTCTTTTTTCCGAACATATTTGTGCAAGGGCCAGAATTAAATTGAATCGAAGAAATAAGACACAAGCTGCGTGACATAAGTTAAGAAACATATTTTATTTAATTTATATGATAACTTTAAATAAAAACAACGATATGCAGATACCTGTAATTTTCATAACAGTCTAATAAGGTGTTGGATAATCCTTAGATTTGAGAACTGCGTGACATCTGCGTGGTTAATTCGATTAATTGATTCAATTAATCGAGCATCAAACTCAGCCGGTATTTCTAACCATACTATCGTGATTTTTTCCATTAAATCTGTTTTATTGGTAAAAAAATGACTTTCCAATTGACGTCGAACGTAATCCCACAGATGATCAATTGGGTTCAAGTCTAGAGAGATTGACTTGGCCACTTGATTAGATTAACATTTTGTTCTGCAAGAAACATCCTAACTAAATTAGAAGAATGTTTGGGGTTCTTATCGCGTTGAAATGACCACCCTGATAAAATATTTTCATTGGCAAATGGTCGCAATACACATATCTATCCACTGTTTCTTTTATTTCTATTAATCAGGGCCACGCGAGAAACAACCCCACACCATTACATTACCGCCATCAATTTTACTATCGGTTTTAGGTATTTAACATGAAATTGCTGCCCAGTATGACGTCACACATTATTATTAGAGTCATTTCCAAACAAGTTGAACTTAGTCTCGTCGCTCCGTAGAATTTTTGACCATTTAGTAGTTGTACAACTAAAGTGTTCTTTAGCAAACTCCAACCGAGCTGCTCTATTTTTCTTCCACGCAAGTGGTTTCTTGCATGCTTTGAGTGAAAAGAGATTATTTTCATATATAAACGACGGCTAACTGTCCTGCTATGAATGTTTTCCCGGCTCAGTTGATTTTTAATTTCAGGAACAGTGTAGAATGGATTCGACTTCGAGAGCCTTGCAATTCGATGATCTAGATTTTCAGTTATGTTTCGCAGTCTGCCAGTTCGCGAGAACCGAAAGATTTTATAATCTTCGTGATAATGCAAGGATTCACATTAAACACTTTTGCTATGTCAATTCTTTTCTTCCCCTTCTTAAACATTTTAACGATTCTCAGCTTTTCAGCGTCTGTTAAATGTTGCCTTCTTGTCATATTTAACACAATCTATAATATGAACTAGACTGAGCGATGTCAGAAAGGGAACTAAGTGTTTCGGCATATGTTTTCTTACATTATGACTTCAACTTATTGTGAGTACTTTGTTTGTAAGTATATTAAAAAACAAAAATCATAGTTTATTAATGTATGGAATGCTATCTTATTATGACTATCTATCTTAATTTTTGTCAGTAAGTGTATATCGCATACAGTGTCTTATCTATCGATTGAAACTTCTTGTTGTAAGAATGTAGGATATCGTTAGACCTCGCAGGTATAGAGGCCCCGTTAGAGTCTGGCGGCCAGATGGGTCTCGGGGAGTCGGGGCCAGGCCGCGTGAGGTAGCTTCGCGCAACCCCACTTTTCCCCATCGTAAACTGGGGGTGAAGCGTCCGCGGGCACCTCTCGGGAAGGGTCCCCGCGTGGGTGACCCTAGGAAGAGCCTAACCCAAAGGAGGAATCCCTTCCTCTTCAGAGCGTTACGTGGGGGAGTTTTCTCCTCCTTCGGGGAAGGTGTCTCTGCATTCCAGACGGGCTTAAAAGGGCCCGCTCTGGAAGATAGGGAGAGAGTCGAGAGTCGAAAGTAGAGAATAGAGTTGCGAGTTGATACTTTCGTGAGACAGTGCTGACTGTGGCGTCGCTAGAATAGTAAGCCCCGTTAGAATCCCATAAGTGGGATAATTAGTTCAATTCGTGTATTCCGTTACATTGTGATATTTTGTGTAATTGCGTGATTATAAAATCATTATATTTTTATACCCGTCAGTATCCAATTGCAGAAAAAAGGTCCAAAAAAAAATTGATTATGTTTGTAGGAATAAAAATAATATCGAACAATTGATTAACGATATTATTGAAAATTCGCGAATAACAACAAATCTTGGAATAGTTCAATATCACCAGTCTAAGACAACTCTGAGTCTACTCTTCAACAATTCCACTTGACTTGTTACAACTCTCAACATTATACAACTCTGTCTAACACCCTGTTCAACTCTGCGTCTAACTCACCTTTGTATCCAACACTTCCACTCTCTCCAATACTATTAATCCTCACCGTTCTTTTCGTTTTTCCCCATCATGTACACGCTTTCCGATCTTTCCCTTAAACATGACCAAATATGGAGGATTTGCCTCAGCCGACCTGGACTTTGCACCCTCTTTCTCTTTACAACCTTCTTAAAGCTACGTCTACATGGTAGAAAAAGTACGATACTACATTTTTATTTATTATTCTCACCCATACGTTTAAACTAAATTGACGTTAATATCTTAAACGTAGAACAACGTGTGAGATTTCCTTGTACCAATAATGTTTGTTGTGAAAATTCTCTCTTATTGTGAAAAATCTCTGATAAAATCATATTTATAAGAACCGTGTACGAACCAGTGTGAAAATTTTCCGAACCGTCAAGTTCAAGGTGATACGAAAGACATTAAGTGTTATTTGTAAAAAGTGGGCTTTCTTGTTCACGAAATAAAGCAATGCAGAATTCGCACCGTTTACAAAATTTCTTACGTCTCATAAACGGAGACGGATATATTATACGTTTATATGAACATTTTTCATATTCTTTATTCCTTCATAATTTTTATTCTTTGTTCCTGTACTCTAGTGCTGGGGCCCGCATATTACGTCACATTCCCTATATACATGAAGACTTGTATTTTTCTTTGTATTCTCGTGGACGTTTCCTTCATATTTTAGAAACGTACTTTAAAGAAAAAGACAATACTGGATAATTCTCTGATGTAACGATAAATTAATCTATCAACAACGCGTAGAATAGGCGATTAATTTGAGAAGTACCTATTCGTGGTTATTAAATCAAAAATGTATAATGGGACATAGCGTACTCCAATTATAGCTGATTTACTTCAAATTCGAGATCTTTCTGCAGCCTTAGAGTTACCACTGCTAGTACTTCCCCATTTCCCTACTATCTACGTTCTTTTCTTTCCGATGCCTATTTAGAAACTAACCATTCATTTGTTCCAAGCTGAAATTAAAAGAAATAAATTATTACTGTGCCGAGCTTTGGAGTTTATACTCGAAAGATACGTCGATCTGATTAGTATAATTCTTTAACATAATCGTAAAAGTTAATTTCTCGAGTGCAAACTACTGACAATGAGTTTCACACGATATCTTACTAATCACTTATTAAGTACCTTATTAACACTAGGTTTATGGACGCTATCTGTATACCTATTTCTAAGGACAACTGTCAAATTGACAGGTAAAAGAATCCACGTGCCTTTTTCTTTAACGATTAGTTTAATTTAAAAACAATTATATATTATATTAACAGTCCTAATATAAGTTAACTAAATCTGTTACCATCGTATAATCGGAGCAACCCTTCCGTCAAATTCACCGATACCGTAAATCTAGTGTTAAATACGCTTGTCGTTACGCTGTTATGTTACGTTGTCGCTAGAGGTTATCCTTTTGAACGTATGTCGGAGACAGACCTATTATGAGGAACGTGTGATACACAGATAAATACATGCGTATAACATATACATATAACATATTTCACTACCCGTGTATTTATCTATTAAAACATGACAAATATCAAAATCTATCTAGGATTTATATATTATATGTACCGGTATATGTATCGCTATATGTATCGGCTAGATCAGAGTTATCACGGATTAATAGTTAGAAGACAATATTTAGAAGACGATTAAAAACTTGTTACATTTTCACAAGATAATGTATATTTAGAGGAAATGTATTATTGTATTTTTACTAAATGCATGCCAAAATTAATGACGAAGAAATTAAAATAATAGGTAACAAGTGCCTTTAAACATGCGTAATTGTAGTAGCAAAATCAGATGATATTACAGGTGTGATTTACAATGTATCAACTATGCGTGTGCATGTATATTTTGTACACATGTGAAATGGAGATTTTTTAATTATTACGTCCTATCGACAGACTTTCCCTCAGAAAGACTTTCATATGACTGCTCGCGTTCAGACAAATCTATTCCTATATGTAAATTATGAATACCCAAACGTTAAAAATGTTATATTCGAGTAATCATGTTCTTTTCCTTTTTCTTTTTTGTTTCAGAGAATATTAATTTGCAATTTGCTTGGTTTGGCAAATGATAATATTTTTTATGAGAATTTGAAACGAAAATTAGCCGAAGTGCTGAATTCGGAAGAAAGTGTAAAGGCAATTGAGGATTTAGGACTTCTCCAGGAAGATTTAGTACTAAAGTTAAATACTCCTCTCGATACTCTAACACATTACTTGTCGAAGAAACTATGCTATGATCAGAATGAACGTGATCTTGTGATTTTAAGACACGACGTTGGTATACTTTGGCCCGACAATAGAAGAGAAATCAGAGGAATTAATTTAGTATTGTACGGTGAAAAACGAGGTTACTCTGCTATGGCACGCACAGTTGGATATCCGACAGCAATTGCAGTTAAAATGATTCTCGACGGTATAGTTCTCCCTTTTCCTCTTTATCCCAATAAGAAATATTATATGTGTCTATAAGGTTTATTTAAGTATTCGAAAAAATAAGTTCGTTAGCCAAGTTAGCATCTTGAGTATTTTCGGTACGGGAATGACTACTTTGCAGAGTCTTAAAAATTCTTTTCATCTTTTATCTTCTTGTATTTCGAAATATGTAGAATGTTATCTCATAGCGATTTCTTTTAACTCGTACTCTCGATAAAGTTACCATATAAATATGATTTTTCTGCTTTTTCTGAAACTTTTTTAACGTTTAAATGTTTTTAATTGACCGAAGCACAATATTCGGAACTGTTACGCGGTGCACATATGGAGTATCCCGCCTTGGCATCGGTAAATGAGCCGTGAGGTCAGTATTTCTAAGGTTTATAACACGATCGGAAAGACAGAATATTTTAAAGTTGGGCTCTAGGTATATTGGGGGGCAATGAAACTAATATTCTTTCAAATCTTCATTTCGCCTACGCTCAATAGCCAAAGGACATGTTATAAACCTCGGTAATTCTGAAGGGTCGTCCCGATGTCCCGCTAAGGGTAACAAACTATCGACACATCGGCCCTGGACGAATACCGTAACCCTTGGGAAAAACCCATGACCTCACGCCCGCTCAGTCCCGATGTCCCGCTAAGGGTAACAAACTACCGACACATCGGCCCTGGACGAATACCGTAACCCTTGGGAAAAACCCATGACCTCACGCCCGCTCAAGTGTCATCCCACCCTGGCAGGAGAAGGCGCACCAAGGGCGCATGGAAGAGGTGATCACGACACTTAGAATGCCGCTGATTGGGAAATTAACATTTTTCTAAACAATCAATCAGCGTGCGTCCTCGACATGCCGAGGCGAGGAACCGAGTCACATTCCAGTTTTCAAACAGTCACAATCCAACTCTCAAACTAACACGTCAAAACCTTCTACTTGATCGCGTCTCCGAGGAAAGGAGTAAGGAAGAAACAGATTAACATTCGGGCTACGAAACATCAATAACAGCTTTAGACCGTAAAACGTCTAGAGCACCCTACGCGTTCTTGAGTAAGAAAAAACTTCTATACATTCGCAACGGAATGGGGCGGGACAGGAACTATACGTTCAATTTACTTCAAATTTAGGGAAATATTCAAAGAAACAACATATGTACAGAATTGAAAATCATTCAACTGTTCATCCTGTACAGTTCTTGTAAACGTTCCTTAATGCGTATACCTTATACTTTCATTCCATTACGTTACTTGTATGAAGATGTTTTATGATATAATTTAATCACTGCAAATTAAACCATTTTTTCTTTTTCTTTTCCTATTTTCGTTAACAGATGAAATTCAACAACGAGGCGTGGTTCTCCCATTTACCCCAGATATTTATCGGCCTATACTTAATAGATTGAAAGCAGAAGGAATAGAATTTAATGAAACATCCAAATGGGTTTAATTCCTTATCAACATTACCTTATAACAGACGATTTTACACACATAACGTACGTAAAGAAGAACAATTTGAATTAAGTAGTCAACTTTCTTACTTATTTCACTATTAATCTATACAAATTAACTTATATCGTGACATTTATAAACCAAAAACATTATTATTCTATCACTATCAAATAGCTACCAGTATGCTGGTACTGTTGAATACCAATTGTCTATTTATCTATTTGTAATATAAACATTATATTTTTAACCTTTGATTTTTATTAAAACAACAAAATTTTCGTTAAATAACACTTTTCCGTACTATAGTAAAAAGCTCTCTCGATGATAGTGCAATTTCATGATTAAATATGTTGTAGAGTTACTAAACATTAATATCTTCTTTACTTCCTTAATATCATACTGATATGTATTTTTAATATTTTAACTTTTTTAGTTTCCCCGTTTTCAAAAATTGAATCTCTCGACGTATCGAGGATTTCAACAATTTAAAATAATGTGCTGCTAGAAGACATGTCAACCGCCAGCAATCAGTTAATATCAGTTAATAAGAAGAAGCACATACAACGAAAGAAAATTCACGAAGATTCCTGTGCCTTTATCGAAATCTGGAAACCTAAAATGGAGCAAGTAACAATAAACGACCAAAAGTTGTATGTGTGTTTGTGTTTGTGTTTGTCTATCTATACGCAAGAAGAAAAAGCATCAAGATATTTAGAAAAAATTATTTCTCTTCAAAATATTTAAGTTTCTATTAACATTTAGAATAAATATTCAAATATTTCTTCGTTATATTGTAAACATTTTCTTACCAAAGCTGTAGACATTTTTTTTAAACCTTTCGTTACACTTTTCAATTGCTAGTTTACATTTAAACAATTACTTTTAACTCGTTCGTTCTACTGAAACAAATGTTGCGAAATCATTTTTATTAAGAAAGAGTATCGACTCATAATAGCCACACAGGGAATGCTTAACTCCAACTTATGGAGACAACGTTTAGCATCCCCAGTTGTGCATCTAATTGTAAGTTTTCCTGACTCGAATCTGTCTGACCTTTCTTACGGGATTTTTCAAAAAATAAGGTTCATTCGCAACTTTCCTGTTTCAGTAACTGAAGAATGTAACGAAAATAGTAAAACTTGCGTGAAAAATTATTTGCAATATAATATTGAAACATTTGAACATTTATTACATTTATTGCGGACTTAAATAAAAAATGTAATATCTTAAATAGTTAAATATCTTTATATCTTAATATCTTAATACCTTGAAACGTGTTAATTTGTCTGTCATAGTACCGTAATACTTTTTTATGCGAAATCAGTGTGATTATCACACAAAGAATCAAATTACATGAAAAAATACAATACTCTAATTAAGAGACAAATGCAATTGCAAGTGTATTCCTGAGAAAAAAGTTACATTATTGTGTAATGATAGAGCTTTACACAATAACAGTACGAACAGTCTTTCTTTATTATTTTTTTCTACCTTTATTAAGATCAAAGATGCAACTACTAATTAATACTGCTGTTGATCTGGCTTGTTTTTTTTTCACTCGAGAAGTGCTATGCATTGCTGAGTCCGCGCTGTTTCGGCACAGAAGCAAAGAGGGTATTCTACTTGCTCTGCCTAACATGCTCGCTCATAGTCTCTACTCTTCTATAACGCTACCGAAACCCCTATCTTCAAGTTCAGTAACGTTATAATATACAAGCGTGAGATAGGTGTAAGGAACCCGTAAGATTCCTATACTCGAATAATACGTTACAAGTCTGCTAATATAAGAGTAATACTGCACGAGCAAAACATGATTATTTTCACTTATACTGCATAAATATCGAACTTTGCGTTCGGTCTAATTCGGTCCTACTTCTTCTCTGCAACGAACAGTATTCATACTATGCGTTATACTATGCAGATGAGAAATCCACTGAGCAAAACGTGCAACCGAATCCCCATTAATCCTCACCAACCCATTCATTCTAACGCCATGGCAGTAGAGGCAAACGCGCTCACCTTACTCGCAGAAATGATCCCTTCCTATTAGCCTGATTATATAGCATCGCGTGACAAAGAAAGCGAACAAAACAATTGCAAGAAATAGATGCAAGAGCGTAGACTTATCCCTAAAGCTTCAGATTCTTTCGATGAATGTTCATTTCCTAATTTTACTTCACTATACTTATATTTTATATGCGTATTGTTGAAAAGATTAGTTTAGTTGTGGACAAAAATCAGCCTAGGATGTAAGAAACGAATAAATAGTTTATACAATCTAAATTCCTAGAACGAATGTTTATATAAACATTCGATAAGAATTGAGGTTCAGGCGAACCGCGTCACGTACCCTTTTCACACTCTCTGAGAAGTCGGTCACTCTTGTTACGCGAAAAAAAAAATTGATAAAAGAATTTTTTTTATGAATAATAAAACAGGTTTATTTAATTAAAATATTACACTAAATTTCTCTCAATTCCAACTCTCAAACACACGATCCTCTCTATTCACTACGTCTCGACTATTACACCATCTATATGCCTCGCACCGTTATTTAAACCATACACTCTATCCTCTTTCATACTCATGCTCTCTGTCTCGATCATGCCTTTCCCACGCACTCTTCACAGCCTTGCCCCCAGTGGGTCACGTAGCCTAAACACTCAGGCGCATTCCTAGACTTGCACTCTTCACTTGAAGTCGATACTCCCATAAACATCCCTTTCATACGATTCTTGCGCGCGGTCACTCATCCTTCCGCACGCATTCCAGATAACACCCTGAACGCTCCAGCCAAACCCGATTTTATATATACTGTTGCCATCACCCGACGTTAAGATGGGGCAATCCTTATCTACTCATTACAACTCTGTCAAGAAAAGCACTAAAGGAAACATATACCATCCTTGAGAAATAAATACAGTGCTGGATCCTTTGAAACCGACCCGACACGTCCACGGCACACGTACAGGCGGAGTCAATGCGACAGTGTGAACAATTTTTGCAAATATCTCGGAAATTAAGGCCAAGCGTCAATTATTGTTCAGATAAAAGGTCTTCAGAATCTCGTCCTCCACAACATGTTCAAAAATCATAAGAATCAACTCACGCATTCTGCAGTTTTTAAGAATTTTATGTTTTTTGTCAAAAAATTAGTAACTTTTTCAAGCTCCTCGATCTATATTTCTTATTGGGGCACAAATAAAGCCTTTTGCGAAAAAACAAAAATCCGGATAAAAAAACGCGTTTAGGGCAAAGCCGCTAAACTGAAAGTTTACCAAATAAATTCAGAAAACCCTCATTTTTTTGTTTAACGATATTTTCTGCTACAGTAAGCTCTCCGCATACTATGGCAGAATCGTTTCTCACCCGTGTTCAGAGCAACTCGAATGTAATAATGCACGCAGTAATGTAAAAATGACGATTGCACTAGGGCATGAACGTTATCTGGCTACACGTGTCCGCCAAAGTGCCCACCAAGCGATGAAGACTGTAGTCGAAAAAAATCAGTTTTTAGTAACACTCCGAGGAAGGAAAATGTGTGCAGAAAATCAAAGCAATTTTTTATTTCAAAGTTTATTTTATATTTTAGTGTTTTTATTATTGATTTAGTATTTTAGCATTGTGTTTTAATATTTAGTATTTAATAATTTCTGTTATTTTTGTTTTCAATATTCAGCATTTTATACTATTTGCCACGTCTAATCAATTGAATTTCTTCAATTGTCAAGAACGTATCACGCGCCAACTTAATACTGCGTGATTGGTTTATAGTTTGTGGATCGCTAGTTTAGGTTAGAAATAGATTATTTATTTTGGCTAGTTCGTGGATATTTATTGTAACTAAACTATATAGTTAGATGTGAACGTTTGCCGAGTATCGTCTCAAACACAAGTTTTATAGTATTTAGAAAATGTTTCGATAATGGGTGTCGAATACGTACTGATTTTTCCTTTCTGTAATATCTCGTCGTGTCCTGTTCGGTATTCATCGAGTTTGTTTGATTAGTTAAGGGCGAATGTGAGTGGAGGAAAAATAGAGTTTCTTGATTGGACGTGGGTGTGTCCGAAAGACGTTTGCTTGGAGAGTGGGAACTATCAAGAAAGTTGCTCGCGTCCGTCGCTTTGGTGAGTCTGTGTCGTACGTGGGTCCAATTTGTCGGATCTGGTAATTGGAAATTTTCTGAACTTTTACATTTCGATCTATTACTTAATCCGCTGAGAGATCGGCGAGGTACGGCTGATCTTCCGAGTTACAGTCGTAATATAATATAATTAAGTCTTTAGAATTATTGGAAATTAAAGTAAAAGTTATGCTATAAATGCATTTTCCGGGACAGAATACTATGTTTGTATTTTTCATTTAGATTTAGCATTTAGCACTATTTCAATATTTTACTATTTTTACTATTAATTTACTGCTTTTATTTTGTTCCTTTTATTACTTTTTTCCGTTGTTTCTATTTATTGATGCAATATCTTTGTTGCCAACAAGCAATTTTTCCTCCTCTTCTTTCGATCAATTTGTACAAGCCATGCAAACTTGTACAAGATAATAATATATACATGTATAATAAATATAACTTTATCATTCATCGTTCCTATATGCTTCTAATATAAGTTCCTATACGAGTCGGGTATGGCTATCACTGCATTGGTACAATATTGGCGAGAACTCTGGTCTCAAGCGACCGTCACTCGTGCGAGTCAGTATCGATGAGCCGCTGAGGCTATTCTAAATATGAATTAGTGAAATATCCTTATGGATGGATCAGAAGTGACCCCGGCACAGGACTGTGAGCTTTAGTAGTCGGAGGGTTAGTACCAGTCGTAACAGTACTCATACTTAAAAGGAACTCTGTCGAGTTTTTTTTTTTTATTCCAAATAACAGGAAGAGTCTGAATTAGAGATACGATTAATAATGGATTTTTCAGTGGCTCTTCAGGAACGACACATAAAACCATCAATTTTCTATCTGTTTTAACGAAAACTGCAACTCATATAATAGTCCAAGAGTATATTATAAATGAAACTTTAATTTCAAAATACAAGGTCTTAATGATTCTCTGCAACAATTTTTCAAAAATATTGAAAAAAATCAAGTAAAACTCTCGTAAACCACTAATCACAATTCATATGTTTTATCTTTATAATTGCATGAGAAAATGTAAGCGTATTATTGACATCACGTGATCAATCAGCTTGACCGCTTTCTCCGAGATTTTTTACAAGTTAAAAAGTTATATCGTATATATAAATTATACATTGTGAAATAAAAATTCTAAAGATTGGAAAGTTGAAATTAGTAATTCAAAAACAAATATTATGAAGTGTATTTATCGAGAATCGGAGTTGTTTGATTCTAACCTTAATCTTGATTTCTAAATAAAGGTTTTAAATCAAATATTTTCGCAATATATTTTGGTATTTCTACAAAAATACTTGATTAAACGTTTCAAATTAAACGTTAACCTACAAAGATTATTAATATATTTCAATTTTTAAGACGTTATATTTTTAATTTCTTTTTAAAATACTATTTTAAAAAGTACTATTTAACGTTAAAATGTCACATGATACAAAAACAACTATCAAAGAAGCTCGCCAGGCATATAAAGAAAATAATTATACAGATGCGATTATAAAATGTAAAACAATATTAAATACGGAACAAAATAATTATAAGGCACTTACATTATTGGCTGCAGCGATGTTGAAAGTTGGTGAATATAAATCAGAAATTCCATTAATTCTACAAAAAGCTATACAAATTGAAACAAATAATCTAATAGCTTGGTATGGTTTAATCTCCTACTATACAAAATATTTGGATGATAATGATTCTTATAACAAATTAATATTGATCTACTGTAAACTTTTACGATTAGAAAGGTAAACAATTATTGTATTTGTGTTCAGAAACTTAAATGTTATATGTTCCTTGAACTTGATATTTAAAACATTCAATTTAATATTCAATTTAATTTCAGTGATACTCAGTTTTCGTCTATTTTGAATAAAATTTCTGAGCTTTCATTGCAAGTAAAAGATGTTCCAACTTTAATTCAGTGCGTTGAATATTTAAGAGAGTTACGAAAAGAATTGGATCAAAATAAACTTAAAATGATTGATAAAACACTTGGGTGGATATTAATAGACAATTTTAATAATCTGGATAAATATACCAATTTATTAGAGAGTGTTTTTAAATCTGTAATTAATGATCTTAATACAGTTGACCAAAAAAATTTTTATACAAAATATTTAAAAGTATTATATAACAAAGGTGAATTAATTGTTTTAATAAAAGAAGCTATAAATATACATCAGCAATTTCCACAAGACATTTTACCATTGGGTAAGTACTAAAAGTAATGAGTTAATTATTTTAATAATCAATCTATAAAAGTAACAAAAATACTGTTAAATTTTATTATAAGCCACAACTTGAGACTTTATTATAGCAACGCATTTAAAAATCTTATTTCTTACAAAAAGCAATATAAAAAGTAGCTTAATTGTAGTTACAAAATCAAGTACTTATTTTTAAACATTAAATGCAAATATCAACTTTAATTTTCAATAAGTTTGAAAGAAAAATATTTATGAATTTGATTAAATGGCACACGCTCCTGCTTTTGTAGTTTTGTAATGATCATACGTCTAGAGACTTTAATAATATAAATGCAGTCCATAGTGTTAAAATATGAACTGTTAAAACTAATATTACATGATTTGAATATATATTATTTTGAAATTTATACATGGAATACTTGTGAATATTAAGCGAATAATTATAAAGTGAATATTAACTACTACTCAATAGTAAATATATAGTTTCTGATGAAAGTATCTTAAATTGTTATTAAGGTATATTTGACTTTATTGATTTATATCTTTGTTAATTGTAGAAGAAATGAACCCAAACCTTTCTGTTTTGATAGAACATTTATTGTATTTTACAAATATGTACTACTTAGTTAATAAACTAAATGTAATAAAATAATATTTTTAATTTTTTAGCTATTTGTAAAGAAGTGAAGAATTTGTTGATTTACTTTGTAATAAAAATGAAAAATCTGCTGAATCTTGTCCAAGTATTATAAGACAAATAAACAAAATAGGAATTTTTAATTTGTAAAAATATATAGATGCATTCTAAATTTTAACTTTTAAATAAAGCTAATAAGATTTGTACAGTTATATGACTATTCTTATACAAAAAAGTGGAGCCTTCAAATGGAAAAGAAAAAAAAAATGCAGTGTAGAAAAAAATTTTAAATTCATCTAAGATAGGAATAAAATTTTTAGTGTATTATTAACAAAAAATAATTTTTAGCATGTGAAACTGTTTAAAATATGTTATGGAATCAAGAAAATATAAAACGCAGTGCTTGAAGTCCAGAGACTCTTCTATTTTAACAATTTACACTTTAATTTATTAAGTGTTCAAATATTTTTGTAACATTGGAAATGGTTGAAATTTCAATCAATTTTTAATATTATTTTATTACAGTAAAATTATTAAGTAAGTTGTATATATTTGTAAAATATATGAAATTAGTGTTTGAATACTTTTATCAGTGACTATATATAAATAGGATATGGTATAAATATAAATTTCAAATATATATATATATTTGAACAAATTATAGTTTACTTGTAAAAGGAAAGAATTGTAAATTTAAATCTGTATTATACTTGTGTGATTTATATTATAAGCTATAAATTTGTACATATTTTTCTGTACATGATTTATATTAGAACTTCTTAGAACTATCTTAGAACTATCTTAGAACTTATATTAGAAACCTGTAGATATATATGAATAATTTCACTTTTCGTATTATGTGTTAAACAATTCATAATTGAAATTAATAAATTATATAATATATAATATATTTTATGAAGTTATACAAATATTTTAAACATTTTATATACATTACATATGAAGCATATCTCGAAATAAAATACATAAATTTAATTGAAATCATGCAACATATATTTGAAGTAAACAAATTGTATTAAATTACAAGACATATTCTATGATACAAAGTACTCAAAATTATCAAGTTGTTAAACTAAGATAACGAGTTTTATACATTTATATTATTCTTACGAATAAAGAATTCTACTATCGGATGAGAAGAAAAGATATATACAAGAGAAAAATGATACATTTAGGTATTAAATTGCTTAAATATGAGTTATAGAATCAAGCAAATATCAGATTTAGTATGTTCCTTTTCCATTTTTTAAAAATTATATGTAATAAAAAATGTTTTTCTATTTTTGTTACCTAAAGTCTATAGTCTATCATAGTATAACATATTTTTCTAGTCCTTTATACATTTAATCAAAATATAGGACATAGAAATTATAGTCACACTGTTGTCCAAGTTTTTAATTCAATTACATATGATACAAACATTAAGATAAACAAGAAATGTGATAATCCATATGTGTAAATCATTTCTATTATAAATTGACTTTGATCATGATATACATACACATCATAAATACTCCAGAGATGAAAGATATTATATAAATTAGTTATTAGTAAAAATTTATCACTTCATCCTAATTTATTATTTAAGATTATTATTGTAACATGTTTATCTAATAATACAAAAAAAAAAAAAAAATTGAATAATTTTGGAAATAACTAAATCAGATTAAATTGTACAGTGCAATTGTATCTCCTATAAACAGATACAAATCTACAACATTGTAAAAAAAAAAAAAAAAAAAGTAACGTTGAAAACAATATTATAATGAAGTTTTATGTATTTAGAGAAATTGAAAAAGTTAATATATAGAGAAGGAAGAATAATTCGAATTAAAATGAATAATCTCTTTACTTTTGAATTAAAAGTGGGTTTGGCAGTAGCTAAACACAGTTCAAGAAGTTATTAAGCTTGCATTTAGTAGTATTAGTGAGTATTAGTATTTTTTATAGTATGTACTTCAAATCATATTTCTAATATTTTTCTAAATTACCATGTAGAAATTACATTTCTCTGACAAAATTGTATACATATTATTAGAAAGATACAATACTACATAATAAAATATTTTTTTATCAAAGTAAATATAATATTTTTGGTAACAATAATAGTCGATGTGGAACTATATAGGTAATATGCAGAAAATATGGATAATATGTGGGTAGAACATAGCACCTAGTATTGTAAGATATCTTGTAAATGGCATTTTAGACAATATGGAATGTTTAAAAATTGATATAAAATTTTTAAAAACTTATCTGAAAATGATTTTTCCCAACTATTACAAACTGTGTAGTATGATAATAATTTTTTAAAAATAGAACGTTTCACGTATATTGTTCTTCGTAATTCAATTTTAATTAGCTTCAAGTATCTATAGAATAAAACAGGTGAAGAAATTATACATTGAAAGAAGTTTTTATATTGAAAGGTTATTACATTGAAAGAACCAAAATATTAATTAGAATATAATATCATTGACATATAAATTGCATATATAAATTACTATTCAATTACTATTAAATTAACATACAATTTATAAATGCAAATGTTATATTATTTATATTCTAAGGAAAATCATCAGACCATAATGATAGATGTAGATGAATCAGTTTCATACACCAACATTAAATTTTTCAAATAATATTATCTTTAGTTAACATTAAGGGTACAGTTTAAATATTTCAATGATCTGTCCTATCCTTCTGTCTAATATAGTGTTCTAACTCAATTATGTATTATTTAATTTCAATCAAATTTACGTATAGACATTTGTACTGCTACATAGATATTACATGACATTATATTTATTGCTTTGTGTGAAATAGGCATATGTAAATATTATGTTACTTGTGAAAACATAAATGTATTAGTTACAGTTGATAAGTTACATGATAAATTTTTTGTTTTTTTTATATATTAGTTTAATATTACATCAATTGTTATATAGGTTATTAGTGGCGTTTTAGTAAGTGTATCCTATGTGTAACTATAGTATCTTTGATAATAGTTTAGTGTTTTTTATGAATTGGAATAGGTTGCAGCTTTTCTATTTTTCAAATTGTGTTTGATGTTTGCCTTCAGTGAATATTTTGGTTGTAATATGTTATACTTTGGGCACTGATTACATGGTCAATTCAGATTTGTACATTAGATGCCTTACATTATGGTGCTGGATCTTTGGTTAGCAGTTATGCATAGGTGATTTTCATATGACCTATTTAGATTTGGTTGATTGCAACTTGATTTATTTTAGATAGTTTGGTAGTTATTTTACTATTATTGAAGAATTTTTCAATTATATCTTTAAAACAATATGGTACTGTTCATTCTCATTTTATTTCCCATTGCTATTTAATTTTGTTTGCTGCTATTTTTAGTGTA
The DNA here is from genome assembly GCF_001483705.2 of Eufriesea mexicana. NCBI lineage: Eukaryota > Metazoa > Arthropoda > Insecta > Hymenoptera > Apidae > Eufriesea > Eufriesea mexicana. The sequence goes on from NW_016910581.1 coordinate 332,293, forward strand.
TCATGTAGGCACATTTTATTGTACTCAATTGTTGATAAGTTGGTTGCTTTTTTCGTTACTTGGTCTGCTTTTTGTTCCCTGTAATTCCTATGATGACTAGAGATCCATATGAGCTTTATTTCATTTCCTTCTGATATTATTTTTTGGTCCATTTCTAACATTTAATGGTTGATGTTATATGATGTAGTACCATTGATCAATATTATTGTACTTTTAGAATCTGTGAATATTACAATTAGCTTATATGATTGTGCAAGAACTGTTTGGAATGCTTGGTTAATAACCATTAGCTCTCATTATTAGCTAAGTAAATTGATGTTCCATTTGGAAGTTTCGTTTTAAGGATGGATTATGGAGTAATAATAGAATACTCAGTACCAGAAGGGGATTTTGATCCATCTATGTAAATGTGCACATAGTTCCTGTAATTTTCAATTATTTCTGTAGCTATTTGTCAATAGGTATCTAGGTTGGTATTATTTCTCGTGTATATTGTTAAACTTGTATTTGTTTCAATTAGGTGAATTTTCTAGGTTGGTAATGTTGACAGTTTTCTCGGGATTATTGTTTGTAGTTTGAGATTTAATTTATTTTCTTATTGGTGTACTCTAACATAGAATGATTTCATTGATTGCCTCTGTAGGAAGTATTTAATGATATTTTGGTTCTTGAATACATTGGTGAATGAAAGTTTATTCAGGGTCATTGTTATTTTGATTGCTTGGTATATTGGAGTGATGGTTTCATGAAAAATTTATAAGTAACATATCAAATTTCTTTTTAACAGTGTTTATTTGTACAAATAGATTTGAAGTAAAAGAATTGTCTTTGTATATTACAAAAATATTTAGATACTTTTTAAAAGTTTAATATCTTTTTAAAGAAATTTATAGAAAAATATGATCTTAATTTAATGTAATTTAATTTTTTATTAAATTATATTTTATATTATAGAAAAGTTGTACCATTCAATGAATAGAAAAAAAACGGATACTAGGGAAACTGATAAATTTTTCTAAAATAAGAATACAACTTGTAGTGCATTATAAATAAAAAATATTTTTTAATATATTAACAAGCTCAAAACGTATAGTCCAAGTAAAGATCTACTAAATGCAATACTTAACTTTCACGAAAAATTACTTTTGGTATATTAATTTGAATTTATTAACCCTTTACACTCGAGAGGTGATCCCTCAGTCACCATTTCATAAAATTTGGAAGATCGATATTAATTAATATATCAAATTTAATGTAATGTAACAGTGTACAAGGTATCGAAATCAAATAATTCTACAATTATATTATTATACAATTCTTTATTTACTGCTCAAAAAAGTATCGTCAGTTTTTTAATAGAGAATCTTTGATTTTCTACTCTACTCTAGCCAAAAAGTCGTCTAGTGCAAAGGGTTAAGTGTTCGAATATTTTTGTGACGTAAAATTTTGATATAATATAATTTGTTATTTCTTACGCAAAGAACTATTTACAATAAATAAATAAAATTTATGTTTTTATTATCTATGATAGATATTTTCTTATATTGGAAAATTGTTGAACTCAAATGAAGAACACAGTCTTTTTTTTATAAATGTTTATTAATGTGATTGCTAAAGATTAATATTAGTACGTGTTACCGACATGAATAAACACTCTATAGTCGAAGAATATATTGATTATTTAAAACAAAAGAAAATATACTTATATAGAAATACAGCAGAATGGCGTGAGACTTACTGAAACCTAATTCATGAAAATAAATAATTAAAAAATGAAATTATAAAGAATAAAATACAGCAATTATTTTTGGAATAATCTAGTGTTCAAATATTAAGAGGGTAGGACAGTTTGAAATTTTGTAAAAGTCAATTTTTCTTTTGTCCTGAATTATAACCTAAAATCTTAAAAGTAATATGAGAAATGTGCCAGTCTTTAAGAGAAATTATTTCTCGATGTAAGAAAGTCAAAACCGATTCGCAATCTTGCGTGCCATAACGCATCGGCAAATGTATAATGGCTTGACGTGAGAGTCTATCTGCATGGAATCGATTCTATAGGTCGTAATATCAGAAAAGCCGAAGAGTCGACATTATGTATGTCTACTTTTGGTCTGCTTTGGGTGGATCGAGCCAAAATTAAAACGAAATTTCGATAATACTATTCAGCGTTTAGCTCCAAATAAAGGTTTATTTAGCGCCTTTACAAATGCGAAAATTGCTGTTTATATTGCTGCTAATATTTTCAGTAAAGGCTTTTCGAGTGTCTTGTGAAATATGAGCACTATGAATTTAATCATGAGACCAATAGTTGCTGCACCATGCGTCACACTTCATGAAAAAATGATTAAAATACCTAATAGATGATCGTTTAAAGCCCCGCAAAAAGGTAGAATCGCCCATAGATTCGGTTTATCAACAGTACAATAAACTAAAGTCGAAGCAGATGGTCATATGTATGAGGTAGCAATGACTGATTGGAGAAAAATTAAGGATGCGTATGAAAAACTATATTCCGAAACATTAAACGCGTTTTTCTGGAAACCATGTTTCTAAAAACGGTGTGCAAGATATCTCGAGATATATCTAATCGACCAATTATTATGAAATTTTGCATAGAACTTTATTATAACATTTTTCAGGCATTGGCGTTCGATTTCTTCAAAACTGCTAACAAGTTATTAACAAAAAAACAACACAATTTTTCGTAAAAACTCGATAGATCATCTATAAAAAGCTGTGATTTTGATAATTTTCAAAAAAATTGAAAGTTCGAAAGTCAATGCCTAGTAAACATACTATAGTTTCAAGTCCTTTTTGATATTTTTGTGTCACTAATCTCATTTGGCTAGAATCCTGCACACCGACAGGCCGCATTGAAAAAAATTACTTCAGAATGATGACGCCACAAAGCTAAATAAGGGACTTTTTTGAAAATTTAACGTTGTTTTACGTAGGTTATAATATGTTGAAATAAGTCATGAAAATATCACTAATTTTTTAGCGTGTCAAACTGTTCTGTCCCCTTGATAAGCGTCAATGTATATTACATATTCTTTAGAGAAAGTCTTTCTCGGTTTGTTCCATGTATATATGTAGGATGCCAAAAACAGGTTTAATTTTGTCTGCAGCTTGCAAAAATAACGTGTATGTGTTCCTTCTTTTATCGATGGAATATCCAGAGGTCTACGCGGATTCTTCAAGACATCTCCACTCAGGACTGTGTTTGTGTCGTCGGGGGCCCTGTTTTTATGCCCATTGCAAAGCTTGACCACATACTTTTATTAATTGGTAATTGGCTGATATGATTCAACCGATTAGCGATTTGCTCTCATAAAAATTATGTCACTTTTCGGATTCGCGATTACGATTTCGTTCACCTGCGTTTCACCTTCCCATAAAGACCGCGAAAATTAGCTTTGTTTCTAAAAATAGCCTTGCATAACGGTTATTTTAATTCAGGAGTGCGGATACACTTTTTGGTAAATCAAACCTTTGCAATTTTTATTTGAATCCCTGATAGCGAACTGTCAGTATGTGACTATAATATCTATAATAATTAGGCAATGTATAATATTTATCTGCATCTGTTGTATTTAAAATATTGCTTACATTTGAAAAATATGTTTTTTCAGTTTCCGTATATTCTGATTCTGATTCGTCAGTTTCAAATACTGAATACTATAATTAAAAGCTTTAACGAAATTGCTTTCATTAGGCGTGGCAGTAAATATTACTTTGCTATAACTTAAATGTAAACGCTTGTGTACATTTATAATTAATACTGCAATTCGAATGCACGTGTGAGAGGATATTTCAATCTTCCTATAGTAATTTATTCAATAAGTTATGCCAAGAAGACATCTTCCAAAGGAAAATCACACGTCAGCGGTAGTATAGACATATTTTAACTCGTCTAAACTTTCTTTTATATTTTGTATCATATTTTCTGTAGTTTCTATTTATTTTTATAACCAGACTTTCTCGTCACACACACTTCACATTGGAGTTTCATTTACTTTGTTCACAAATTAATTTTTTAAACTTCAGTTTTTCCACTGTGGTAGAAGGTTTTTGATATATATTAAACACTAAATTATTTATCTTTTTTTGAATAATACATTCCTATTTTACAATAATTTTTTCATTTGCAACGTCTACGTTTCTTTGTTTCTTCGTTTCTCCATTAGACTTTTGCTAGAAGATTATTATCATATTTATTTTTAGTATATGTTTATAATTAGCACATAGGTGGAGTAAGAAGTTAGATGATGAATGTAAAATGTTACGATTGAATTCCGGCTGAATTCCGTTGGGTTGTAAGGCCGTCTCGCGATCTCGAAATGTTGCCCGCCAAATTAATCTTGGACAACTGATTGTTGTTCGTTCCATTGAACGATCATTGCTTGAATGGTAGTAGTTGGTTAATAATTTCGAACATCGGAAATGTGCTATCGGAACAATCGGTACTCTCGAACGTTAGAAACCGATGGGACGGACTTGTTCGCCATTATTAGCAAGTAAAGACAAACTCTATTTAGTCGAGGAAAGTCAAGAACTGACTTCCTTTACGATCGTTTTAAGGCAAAACTAAAGAATTTAACCCATTTGCATCATGGCCTAAGGTGCCGTGTTCAGGCATCAGCGACGTTCAACTGACGACTAGCCTGTATCACCGCGCGCGTATCAGTACCTACTCATAATGGCAGTTAAACGGATTTTCACGACAAAAGTAAAACTTGTTAAGAATATAATGAACCGATGTAGATGAGATGCTCACAAAAGGGATGAAACGTGATCTGTGGCATTTGAAGAATATTCAGCAACTGGTAATGGAAAAAGTCAGTTCGCGGAATATTCCGCGCTCGGTGATTGTTAGACGACAGTCGTGGTTCGCGGAATATTCCGCGCTTGGATGCAAATGGGTTAAGGAGTTGGTTAAGGGGCGGATGTTCACCAAGGGCGTTTCCTTGGTCTGCGCATCAATTACTTTGAAGAAGAAGGAACATTTTCAATGCAAGGTGCACTGACTGAGGTAGACGGGGGTGACCAGCACATTGGTGACCTTTTTCAAAATGACGTCGTCGTTACCCTCTCCAGTTACAAATACTTCGAACGCTGGAGCCTAACGTAATTAGTACTCATGATCTGATGTCGACCTTTGCATATCGCATCTTTGGTCAATTGTCAGCTAAATCTTAACTGTCGCTGACTAATTTCGTTCAAATTAGGTATTGTATTGCTTTTCGTGTTCGATCGACACTCGAAACGATAAAACAAAAAAAATGTCTGAAAATGACGAATTTGTAAATTTAACACTTAGGACATGACTGTTATAAAATCGTCACGGTGTCTTCTAGGCTTGTTTTTATTCCATGACGGAATACCTGCAATGGACGTAAGAAATTATAGTAACTATGTAGATTAAGGGATATCTTACCGATTTCGATGACATTGAAATATGTTGCCAGTGATACTATTATAATATAAAGAACTTTTGCCTATACATATAATTGAAAACGAAAAATATTTAAATGTAACAATGAAAATATAATAACTGTATACATAAATAGGATAATAAGGAATATAAGGGTGAGTAAATATGCATTACGAACTATCTTAATTTTCGTTTTCAATCGAGAAGTACGCCCCATCTAAGATTAATGGAATTTTTTCTTCACCCGTTCCTGTATAATTACACTTTTTTCTTCACTAAATGGATTGGAATGTGTCGATATAACACATGTATGGCTCAGCGTTCTTTTAACTCGTACATCCGTTCAATTACCCATGGGTCAGGTGCTTTTGAAACTTACAAGCAATTTTTTATGGACAATTGAATTATAAGTGTCTCTTTTACACGTAAAGAATAGTTAAGAAACATTACAGAATACATTTCTTTTTAAACAGTCAATGCACATTGCTTTGTTGCATATTTTGCATTCTGTATTTATCTTTCTCGTTCCCTTAGCTGCAATTTTCCACTCCAGTCCATTATTACGAAGATCTATGTAACATCCGGCAAAATGATTTTTCACATTGCTTGTTTTTTGTTGCTTCTTCTATTCATGAGAGAAAGTGTGTATATTCTGATGTTGACGACATATTTGTTTCTTCTCTGTTGTCTAATAGTTCTTTAATTATTTCCTTTTGTGATTGCAAAATCGACTTTCTTTTATTTGGGTATAGTTCGTTATATATTGTTATTATTTTATAGGAAATTAGAGTTTTTCGCAAAGGCGAATTATAACACGATAATTGATTGGATATTTGAACGTACGAAGAAACAGCATCAACTTCAATCGGACTGTGAACATGATAATTATCCTACTGTCATACTGATAATACAGAGGAATAATATTTCTTTTGCTTTAGATTACAAAACTAAAAATATTTTGCAGTATAATTTAATAAAGTAAAAATATTTTATTTGCTGATAATAGCTGAAATAAATAAAAGTATTTTAAACTATGGCACAAATATTTGTAGTATTTTTGAAGTAAAATACTATGTGAAATATTGACTTCAAATTTTTTTATAACAAAAAAGTAATTTATGTATAAAAGTGTATTATTTCGAATAAATAAAATATTGTATTTTGAAAAATACATACACGATCTAAAATAAAATATTTATTTTACTATTTGCCGGCACTAACGTTATCCGATGTTCACTACATGAAGCTTGCTTGGTCGAGCTCTGTACATCATAGTGGCTCTAAAAAGATAATGTTAGTAAATGTTTGAATATCCACGCTCTTGTGATATATACTGCATAGTACACATTATGTATTTTGCATACTTTTTCTTTGCAGCCGCAGTTTTAGCGTCAGAGTTATTCTCCGATACATTCATAGTTTCCAACTCACAAATTGTGTTAGTGTTGATTTTATATGTGTGAAAGCGAATGAGGTTGAATAAGTGGAACTCATTTCCGATGATATATATATCACTCTGTTATGAAATATATGTAAAATTTTGTAAAATATGAAATGCCTGGTTCAACATATGCAAGTATTTCAGAGTATTGCTTATATAAGGAAGTTATTGATATGATACGACGATGTAGCAAAATGATAATAACAACAATTCAATATGCGTACAGAATAGTATATCCCATTTGTCTTACAAACGAAAGCATATTTGTTTTAAAATTACTTTCAAATATCACGTTTCATGTTCTCGAGTTTATATCCAAAGAGTTTGTACAATTTCTAACACAAAGGAGCTTGCTCCGTTTATGGCGATAACGACAGATATTTGGACAGTTGCTTACGAAAGCAAGTATATTTCAGTCTTTTTATAATAACTTTTTATTTAAACTTTTTATTATACATGTATTATACTTTGCTCTTAATATTCTTTACATTTATGTAAGAGTTACGTGATAATATAATGCGGAACAAATTAAATTCGATTTAATGAAAAATCAACTTAGGTAATTAATAAATTTATTTACTCATAATTGTTGATATATACATATAAGTATAAATTGAATTTTTAATCATATTTTCATAAAAATTCATAAAATTTCATGGAGGTACATCCTTTCATTAATTCATTTTATAAATATCTTCTTTTTTTTCTGATTGCTAGTGACATTCTACTTTTAAGTTTTTTCAATTTCTTCTTTACTTACATCTTTCTTATATATTCCATTTTTTCCCTTTCTTTCAAAATTCTATCTAATCGCGATTATATTTGCACTTTTATGTACATTTCTTTCCTTGATTGACACCTGAAATTTACACAAAGCGTTAATTAAATTTTCCAGATAAGTTTTCGCGATTAAATATATCAGATTGCAGTTTCCCATTTACTTTTTAATATATATATTTACAATGTATTTTTATCTCTTGACGACAGTGCACGATTGTTATTGGTGTATATCGATTTCTTCTCGCAATACTTCTCAATATTAGCGTGCATCGAATTACTCCCATTTTGTGTATGACTCGCTTAAATTTGATAAATTTGACCAAGATAGTTATTATAAATCGTTTTAAGAAATCATAGATTGAAAATGTGTTCCGAACATACATATAAGTTTAACCATTCGGTATGAACCATTCGGTTTAACCATTTGGCATTCCGGTCTTCCCGTTGCTAGCGGCTTAATGTAAAGGTCTGTCTCCAGCATTTGATCGCTGGAGCTTCGACACCTGTTCTCGCAGGAGTGTCATGTCGGCCGCCAGAGACGATACCTGTGAGTGCAGTTGTTTGTTGGCATTCTTCAGTCACTGTGAACCATCTGTGGTGGAGATTTGCTTTTGTAGTTCGGGGAAAGCTGCCTGCAAGTTACGCGATGCCTCTTGTGGTACCACATATAGGTGCCCTTCAAATTCTTTGAGCTATCAGCAACCTTCTCGACAACCTTAATGTACTCCTTCATAAAAGAACCCAAATCACCCGTAGTTTGATGCCGCGTGTCAACTGCAAGCTCGTTTATTCGTGGGACGGTTAATCGCTTGGCACTGTGATGAGCATCCAGGGGATCAAGGTTGTCACCTGAATGATGTGTCGTTATCCTCACTCGCTAACATTATCTTCCTTTTGCACCATGTCACGTGCCTGAGAGGTACGTACAACACGAACACCAGTTGTATATGTACCAGAACACACGGATGCTGATGCTGGTGCTGGTGGTGTAGTGAGAGCATTGCCGGCACGAGTAGCGGCAGTCGCTATTGTTGCGGCAATAGAACAAAAAATTGCCCGAGGAGCAATCACTGTCATTATGCTCCAATTTAAGTTCATCTACGATATAAAGATATAACAGAACGCTTTGCCAACCACGAAAACTCCACCGCAGTGGGATAACGTTAAATTATGCCCCAAATATGGGTATCGAAGCTAAGAAGCGGTTTATCGGACGGTCAATCCTATCGACACAACGAGACTCGACAAAAAGAATGTTACAGGATAGGTCCGTGCCATAAATGATGCTATAGGTTTTATGTCAGCCCTATCGAACGGGTGATACCCGATCCGAACGGATGCCTAACCCAGATCTCAGGCTAGACGGTGTTCTAGCTTGGTTTTCTCCTCACACCACAGGGTATGGAGATAAGACTTATCAGGTCTATCCCTTATGCCTGTGCTTAAAAACCCCATTTTAATCCCTGTAAAGGCTCCAGTCAATGGCAACGTGAGTGGTTCTTCCACGTTTAACATGTGGTTTTACGGGCTTTTTGTCAACTATGTTGTTGGCGCAATGTATATCGGAGTTAGGCACACTTTTATTATGCCCACCGAGGTCAAATACCGAAATCGTGCGCCACTCTGATTAAAGTGGAACTACTCCCCTTTTGGTTAGTTACAGGGCATGTCCACGACGCCCTGACCGCATTCCATGTACACACACGTTCATACCACGTTTGGTCCGTAGAAGCTTTTACACCGACTCTCCGTGTCAACGAATGCTCTCACCACCTTACGGCCATTGCTTCTTTCTGTTCTCATCGCTTCCTATAGCTTTCTTTTTACCTCCCTTTTTTGTCTGGTGAGATCATAGTCTATGTAGATTCTTTTCCCGCTATTCTGCTGTTTCTCTTCATTATCTCTTCCTTTTCCCTCCAACCTCTAATCTTACCTTGTTTAGCTCGTTTTTCACCGTTTCTCATGGTAACTCTTTTCCCCTTACCCACGCCTTTCCTATCTTATTTTCTATAATTATCACTCTTTC
>NW_016910581.1:341990-362509 GCF_001483705.2 Eufriesea mexicana
TTTCCAAAATTTGTCTCTTCTCTTTCCATCTTTTCTTTCTCTTTTATTATTATTATTTTTTGATTAATTTTGGTGTTAAAAGCCTCTTATTTTTCTTATGTCTGTTCTCATTTCTTTCTCCATTTCTATTAGCACTCTGCTTTCCTTTTGTTGACCCCGTTAGGGTCTTCTGGCAGCCAGATTCTAATTGCTGTTTTATTTCAAGTTCCGTGTCTTCTATTCTCTCCATTTCAATATATTTTACAAATCGTTCTTTATTTCCCTCGGGTCACCGGACACGAGGTATTCTTTAGCCATTAAGTTTAGAATGCAGGCAACAGCACTTAGGATTTGGCTGACAATAGGCTTGCAAAGGAAAGGACCAGACCATGCGCGATGTCACGACTTTAGGAGCCATAAAGTAACGGGTACTTCAGGAAGGGTGACGAATGTGCGGGTGACCCATCAGCAACCCCCTTTGAGGGAGAGGTTTTCTCCATCAGCAGACCTGGTTGCGGAAGACGTTCCTCCCTTCTTTGGGGGCACCTGATTCGCGGACCGAGGGCCCAACCTCGGTCCCGTCAAACACCAATCGGAAAATCGATTTCCCTTTGGGCAATCCTGGGTTTCGAAAGATCGTGCATCGCACAGTCAGTCAGTCAGTCAGTCAGTCAGTATCAATCCAACAGTCAGTTGGTCAGTACCCATCAAGAGTTCATCAGCAACTATCAGACAGTTCAGTTCTTCAGCGTACATCAGTACCTATAAAGCATTCAGTCAACAACAAGCAGTCTGCACAGACAGTCTGCATCACTCAACCAGAACATAAGCTTTGTGGATAGTCAATCCCGTGGATCTGCTATCGACTATCTGCTATAAAATCAAATCGGGCACCTACAACTCAGAACGTGTGGCAACGTCCTAGCATTGGACCACCTCCTTCTCTATTGGATGCTCTTCGCTCATCTCTCCGCCTGCTTTTCCCCTTTCCTCTTCACCATGTATTTTTCTATCCCAACATTTCTCTCTTCTGTGTCTATCTGCTCTTTTGCAACTGCCACCGTTCCCTTCCTTATCGACCTGTCTCTCCCGTCGTTAGATTTCGCTGCCACCTCCGCTTCCGCCTTCGCTCAACGATACTCCGGACACGATAACCGTCACTTCTTCCTAACATTCATCCCTCACGGTTACATGTCCCCGTTCATAATTAATCCTACTGCTATACAATGCTCAACTATCCCATCTCTTGTTTGTGGTTTTGTTAATATATCCGTGGTAAATTCCAGTGACGGAACATGTCAGAACTTATGTCGTGTTTTCGGCGTGACTTTCTCCTTTCTGATCCAGTCGGAAGTCGCTTTTACTGCCAGGATCTCGCACTACTGGTCTATCCATTGTTACAATGATGCTTAGATTGTCTAACAGATTATGACTAGAATAGTGATTGCACTTCTTCTCTTACGACCATCAATTCTGCTTTACAGATTGATAGATCAACCGCTTTTTGTTTGTAGCTTCTTCATACGACTAAACTTTTCTCCATTCTTACAAAATATCCGTTGTATGACGAGGCGCCGTTTGTTCGATCCCAACTAGTATCGATGCTTAAACGTATGTTAGGAGTAGTGCATTTGTATTTTAATTTTACTCATACACATAAAAGTATTAAAGTACCCATATATGCTTTTAAGTGCCTCTATATGCATATGCTTACATTCTTTTATGTATCTCGGAAAGTGAACGCAATATTTGGTCTCGTGTCCACAGTTAAATACATTAGAGCAGCAAGCATCTCTTGGTATTCTCTGGTGTTGGCTGTTGGTGATTCTTCGTGTCTGTATAAGTCCACACCGGGTTATATTCCCAAAGGTTATATTTCTTCAGTAACTTCCGTACATAACCTTCTTGTGACAATTCGATGTACTCTTCTTTGTTTATTATTTAGATATTTAAGAAATTTTTTTTGAAAATTTCCATCAATTCAGATTTTATCTTCAAGGCTTCATTCCTCATCGTGGCTTGCACACAGATTTCTCGATTGGAATGTATAACAAGAAAATTGTCTACGTACAACGCTAATATTATGTCCTGCTTTCATTTGTATTTCGATTAGTAAATTCAGATATCTTCCTCTATTCTTCTTCAGCCGTTCTTTATTAAAATTTCGTTGACCTGTTTGTTGTAATAATAGCTGGACTGCGGCAACCCGTAAAGTCCCTTTTTCAGACGGCAAACGTTCTTTTTTCCATCTTTGAAATCTGAGGGCGGCTCCACGTAGACCTCTTCCTGTATTATCCCGCGTACCTCTTAAATTAATGTACTCTTTAATACACACGTTGAAGCTTCTTGCCAAGGCCAGTAATACCCATACGCTTTCTAATTTTACCACTGGTGCAAACGATTCTTCATAGTGTATCCTCGGTTTTAGGTTGCATCCCACTGCCACAAGTCTGGTCTTGTATTTTGGCTCCCCGTTGTCCATGTTCTGCTTTATGCTATAGGCCCAATTTTTCTTTACCGTCCTTATTCCCTCCCTTCTTGGAACTATCTCCCAGATATAACATCTCCTTATATTTTCTAACTTCCATTGCATCGCTTTTTTTTTTCATTTTTCGGTCCTTCTGCTCCGATTCCATAGCTTGGTGATAATTATGCAGGGGGTATGTGTAAGGAAGAGTACCAGGGTTGCTTCGTTCTTTTTTGCTTGAAGTCTCTCTGAATGTCGTACCTCCTTATCAACATGTTTGCGTTCTATCTTGGCCGCTTTTTGTTTTTTTTTTCCTGTCGCCTTTATTGTAATATCATATATATAATATAAAATAAATATGTAATAAAACTTATTTACACATACACACTTTTTGCTTTCTTTTTAGACGCGTCTCACTATTCACACTCCCTACAGACACACTATCGGCTCGCTTCAATCTCACCACGTGTTCTTCCGTACGCATGCACCTTCTTTTGTTTTGCCTTTCACTTCATTCTCCCCCCCCCTCCCCCCTCTCTCTCTCTCTCTTATATCCAATCTCACACATACTTCTCACCACATTCATATCAACTTAGAAATTGTATATTTACAACATTTTCACTTAAGGAATTCTTTTCTACCTTTGATTCCGGTACCTTCTGTACTGGATATTGATCCCTTCGTCGTTTATCTCCGCAGTCTCTAGCTTTTGTTTTGTACAGTTGTAATTTAGGCTCTCTAATGCTATGTCGGGCACGAATACCTTTGATTTCAAGAATATCGTTTCCGTTTTACTCTCGTCAAATATTCTACCTCATGCGTCACATATATTATGGTTCTCCGAATCATAGATTCTGCATCCTTTTTTTTTTATCATAGATTCTGTCCCTGGAATAGCCGACAAAGATTCCTCTTCGGACGGTCGGATTAAGTTTGTTCCGTACTATTTGTGGAATATAAAAATAGGCTGAACATCCAAATGGCTTTATATAACGTATGCCAGGTTTGTGACCTTATTTTTCTATCGAAGTACGAATAGAATTTGTTTTTGCGAGCATCTTGTACTTGGTATACGCGGCCGTGATTGTGGTATCTCTCGAAAAACGTTGTGAGTTGTGAATCGGTTATCATTGTGCGTACAAGACAATACATCATTGTGTGTTCAGGATGGAACAGTTCGCTCTTCCTGCTACACCATTGCTTCGGGGGTTGTAGGAAACCGTCCACGCGTGTACAATGCCCTTGGACCTGAAAAGTTCTGAAAATTCCTTATTTACAAATTCCCTTCCGTTGTCAGATCTAACTATTTTTATTTCTTTTTTTAATTTATTTTCATTCTTTGCCATGTATTCCACGAAATAATTGTGCGCTTTATCCTTGGTATTCATAATGAATACTGAGGTATATCTTGAATAGTCGACATAGTCGTCGATTATAGTCAATCAGCGTGTACCGCCCTTCATCCAACGTAAATGTAGTTATCGACCAACACACATCTATATGAACTATTTTCTAACTTTCTCCGTCGTGCAGTTAATTTGCCAAATGTGCCAAATGTGCCAAGTGTGCCAAATTCGCATAACCGCAATTTTTCAGTCCTATATTTAACATTTTTAACCATTTCTATTGTAGGATACCAAAAGAAATCGCGAATCGGCTATTGCCAACAAAGACAAATTGTAAATCGATCGATATCTTCTAGAAACAAATCGAAAAGTTATTCTATATAACAAAATTAAGTTGCGTCACTCCTCTACGGGGAGGTGAAGCGTAGGTTATGGAAAGCATAAAAGCGCGATCCTTGACAACCAAAACAGAGTCCTTAGAAATCAGTTGTGACCAGCACAAGCGTGAGTCGCATGGTGTTCGAAAGAGAGTTTTAAAAGAGTGCGTCTTTGTGTGCTTTCGTTATCTTGGTGTTCTTCCCCTAAGTTAAATCAGTTTACGAGTTTTGAGTTTATGTTATCGTGTTCTTGTTCTTTCGTGAATTTTTGGTGTCTCAAGATTAGTTCCGCCATCCTACACAATTGATTGTATACTATTCATGTAGGTTTCACTTAGATGTTCTAGCCTTCGGTGCCATAACAACTTGCTATTGGAATCGCTGGTCGATTTTCTTTTTGTTTACATTTTACAATCTCGAATCATTCTTGTCCTTAAAATGTGAATACCATTTATGTCATGAATTTGTGCGATTAGTTCTTCATCTGGGTCTATAATGTCAGGCTTTTTATCCTTACATAATACTTTAATACTGTGTTTATTTAATTTATTCATCGACAGTAAGTTTGACCGTAAGTTCGGCATGTATAGAACACGTTCGGCACACGTACATTCGCTCTTCTATCATCTACCTCCGCGACTATGCTGATTTTTTTTCTATATTAGTGCAATTTCAATCACTTTTTGACCATCGAACAAGGGACATTGTTATAGCACATGATCAATGTCCTGTCTCTCATACCCACACTGATACCTTGGCTCACTTATTAATCCCATTGAAGCAAGAGAGAAACCGAAGTTATAATGTTCCGATCGACATCTATCAATGGTCGTTACGATATCTCGCCCTAAGTTTTTGTCTGTCTAGCACGGCTTGGCTTTTTAGTTGTGGAACCACTTAATACAGTTAACTCCTTTAGCTAGCCCATCTCTGGTGATGGCATTCTGGGTGTTCGTAATTGCTAATACCTTAGCGACTTCTTGGAGGTCCGTGTGTGGCATTTTAAGGGAATCGCTTTAATTTTCCGAAAGTGAAAAATGGTTTCATATACTAGCAGTTTCTTGTTTGACTAAACTTTGTTGAGATAGCAGCTGTATAATAACTGAGAATAACTCCAGTTCTATATACCATAGATTATCACAGATTATACAAATTGCTTTTTTCAGATATTTCTTGCATTTCCTAATTTACTAATAACTTTTGGGCAGATTTTCAGTTATTTTGCATAGAATAATATATAGAATAATAGCGGGTCTAGTACTTCTACAACATCCTTGTACACTTTTTTAGCCTCGTTTTCTATAGTGTCGGAATAAACTAATCTTTTATACGTTAACGAATTTGGTAAAATTGTATTGATTGGACTTCCACTTGTTGCTGATTATTCTATAAGGACATCTGTATTTAAATTATCAAACGTTACATTAATGTCCAATAATGCTGCCAATGAACCTTTTTTTCTTTTACTACTGAATACATTTTCGATATTTAGTGTTAAGTTAACTAATTTGTCGGTAGTAGATTTAATGACCTTTGCGAAATCCTGATTATGATCTGGGGAGAATGTTATTGCGTTCTATCCATCAATCTAATTTGTTTTTCAACATGCATTCAAAAAGTTTGCAGAGGCAGGATGTTAGGGACATAGGCCTAACATTTTTGCCGTTTGCTTTATTTATAAAGTATATATATTATTTTTTCCAATGTTCCTGGTAGTCATTAGTTGCGTACATCTCAGTGAAGATATCTAACTATTTAAGTTTTATTAGGAATTTCTGAATTATCTCGTAGTGAATTGCAGGCTGATACAGGGAGACGAATGTGAACTTTTATTGTCGAGAGCAGTATTAAACTCTATAAAGTCGAAGGATGAACTTAAAAATTCGTTACTGTTGCAGATTAATAAATAGTTTGGATCGCTAAGAACCCAAGAAGACTAATTTTATTTATGGTATTCCTGATTCTGTTTCCCTGTTGGTGGTTCTCGAAGGTGTGAGAAGGTGTAATTTCGACCCATTTGTTTTCTAAAGTTTTGCTGGCGTTCCAAATATAGATTTTACTAGTGTTAAAATTTAAGTTTTATGCAAATCCTTTAAATTCTTCCTACTTCTTCTTGAAGGTTTTTCTAGCTAAAGCTGCAAATTTTTTTTACCGTATAAATTCTTTGATATCTTTAGTGAATTGCCAGTTCTTAAAAGCTGCTTTCATAATCCTTCTGACCTTTTCACACTCCGAGTTCCACCAAAGTACTGGGTTTTTATGTAGTTTGTTATTAAAGGTTCTTGTTCTACGTATATTTACCTTTGCAACACTCGTTAATATTTTTGTAAACAATCAATATTCTTCGCTGCTCGTTAATTTATCATATTCGGCTTGTTGGGATTTATTAATAAAGTGGGTTTGGTAAATAGAAAGTATAAGTAAACTAAATACACGTGGGGATGTAAAATACAATGTAGTCACGAATATTCACAGCACGCACGTGGCAGGCACACACCAGTTGCAATATAACTTACACCATCAACAGACGACGATCGCCCTCCTGCGCACGCTCATCGCGCATACGCGCAGGGCCGTCTTGTTGTTTAGCACGTCCCTGTATCGATCGCATATTGATCGCATATCTTACACGGCTGATAAAAAAATTGTAATAATTGTCCTCTAAGCTTTCATACATTTTTACTCAGTCAGATCGTGTTGACTTTATATTGAAAAATTTCTTATAATACTTATAATACGTATAATATCTTTCTAAAGAAATGTTTTCAAATACACTAGGTAGCGATCAGAGCTCCTAATTTCATTGTTCATTTTTACATTAATTTTATCAGCTACATTAACACGTTCCATGCCCAGTGTGAATCGGTCGAGTTTCCTGCAGAATTCAAATCTGATAGTCGAAGCGATGCACTGTCGACAAGTTACGTGAATTTATCATCCTTCTTTATAAATGAACATATTCGTTATAATTGAACAGCGAATGATACAATGAAGTCTACCTAGTACACCCTTTAATTGAGCAAAGTTCCAAATTTTTTTTTTGCAATATTCTTTTAGTTATAACGCTTTGAATGTTTTTTAATTTTCATTATAACTTTTCGTTATCCATTCAGCACCATCTCATTCTTCTTAACATCTTAAAATTTGCAGTCTTCTCCTTATTTTACAAAAAGAATTGCAACTAGCTGCAACTCCGAAAGATACGTAAATAAACAGTTGCTGTGGCACGGTACAGTATATTTTACGCGGTGTAGTATATTCTTTAGTTAGATTATTTTGTAATACACAATGTAGGATCGCGATTTGGGTGGATTGACTAAAATAGCGTTGTTTGCTACTTAATAGAATAAAATAAGCTTATACGTAGACTGACGGCTATGAAACAAGAGAAATTTATTACGGGCATGCTCGACTTGGACTTCTTACTGACGCACTGGCACACTCTTAGAGACTAGCTTAAAAACTCTTAAAGACTGACTCGCGCGCGTCCTTGCATCCATATTTAAACCATTCATTCTGTCCTCATCCATACCCTGGCTTTCTTTCCCAATCATGCCCCTTTTTCGCACAGCCTTGGTGGGCCAAGCACTTCAACCAGTCTGAACGCATCCCTAAACTTTCACTCGATTCTACCATAAATATTCTTTGCAGTTAGTCCTCTTGCACACGGTCACTTTCATTCTAAGCCCAGATACTCTTGACATTCTTTCAGGCCCGTACTTATTCCAATCCTACATATATTCGAATATTCTATACTTTATTATTATTTTATTCTGAACATAGATCCGAATTACATCAGATCAAATAATAAAAAAAGAAAAGAACAAGAAAAGAATATGCTAAAAATGAGATGGTAACGATTAAAAAAGTGATGATATTGATGCTACGAAAGAAGTTGCAGCTCCATCTGAATAATTAATTAAAAATCTGAATAATTAATTATTTATTAATAATTAGTTATTATTTATTCTTTATTATTTTGTTCTCTACAGCCAGGTTTGGATATTTTATTACTATTTACTGAAATACCATTATGCATAAAATCTCAAAGATTGAAGTAAATTTAAGTAAATTAACGGAGTTTAATAAATATTGTGCAAAATTTCATATTTTTAAATTAAGAACCAATTTATTAATAAAATTAATAACTTTCATTGATGAAATTGATAAGAAGAAACTGAGAAACGAGTTAAATGCATATATTTCAAATTGATAAAATACAAAAATGAAGTATATGTACGTGATATCAGTTGAAAAATTTTACCTAACTGGACGAAGAAGGGCGTCATCATATATGGATGACGGGGCGCGGAACGTGTTAAGAGTGGAAAAAAAGTAAGTCTAAATTCGATCCGGTATTATTATTACTTAGTATATTGGTATTATGAAGAAACAAATTGAATTTGTTGAAACTATTAAAAAGTCTTTCGCCATTTTTTACACAGTCCTTTTTATACTTGCAGTTTTTATGATGAACGTTACAATCTACCATTAAGATTGCATGGTTATTATTTTCAATATTCTCGAATAGTTTGTCCCATTGGGACTGTAAAAGTGTGCCCCTGAAGCTTTGTAGCATACAATAATATGAATCATAGGCTTACCATTGGTAATTTTAATACCCGGCAGCTTAAGAGACTCATCTGGGCCCTTAAGATTGCTGAGTTCTATACATGGTAGGTTATTGCAAATCAGGATGATGATACCTCTTCGCCTTAAATGTATTCGATCCTTTCTGGAGGTCTTTAATCCACTGTATCGAAAGCTTTCCGCTCGAGGTGTTCTATGAGACAGCCAGGGCTACTCCTCACGTATACAAATATCCAGGACAACAAGAACTTTTGTTAGTTCTTCTTTTCTTTCGGCGAAATTCCTTGCATTCCAAAACATTAGTTTCAAATCTTTACCGCGAGGTGTTGGCATGATGCGTGAATGTGTTGTTCAGACGTATTTTAAGTGGTAATGGTGGTGGTAAAAGTGGCGAAGGTAGTGTTATTCCGATTCAGAGTTGGATTCGTAATAATCTGTTGATGCTGAAGTGGAGTTCTGAGTTCTTCGTGGTTCTTTGGTCCGTCGTGGTCTTGATTTTGATGCTGCGATGCTTAAGATGCGGATAAACTTCTCCTAGCATCCGAACTACAGCCGGTATGTCGGACATAAATTTGTACTGCTGGGCGTGTATCGTGTTTGCTACACTCTGATAGTAGTACATTTTTCAGTAATAATTCTGCTATTTCAATTCTATATTCAGTTCTATATTCTATGTTTTTTGCTAATATGTATTTTGTCGAATAAAATGTGCGAGTTGAATGGAGCAATATGAAATAGGTAAAAGAAAACTTTTCGGTATCCTTTCATACATTTCCTCATCACAGGGAAGCACGCTAGCTGATTTAGTGTTAGTGATCAATTCCAATCCATTCCTTTATCGTATTCTATGACACATTTTCATTTCTTTCAGTTATTTCCGCTGTTTCGTGTTTTGAAGGAAGAATACAATTTTAATGCCAGTATTCCACTACAACTTTTCATTCCATATTCACCACCTTGCCTAATTTTACTTTACAAATATCTTTTCACATATTCTTTCTGTTCGAGCGTATTGTCCCAACGACATTAGTTCCACTGTTAATTAAAGTTTTGAACAGTCTTGGCGGAGGTTGTCTAAATATTGTAGGATGGCGAGCGGCGAAGGACACTAACAATGTATTAAGAGTAGTAGCAAGGCGAATGGATGTGCGGTCTTACTTCTAAGGGAGCGCATAGAAACGTTTTGGCGGCTTCTTGAAAAGCAAGGGCTAGCGAACGGCGGTATCGAGTCCGTTCAGTGCGAAAGAACAAATGATAGCGCGAAATCCTTTATCGGGATGTCTGTGACTATGTCGAATGATTGAGAAGGAAAGCCTGTGTATAAAAAGAGATAGTTTTGGCTTTAAGTAAGGATGCAAGGGCGTGAGGCAGGCAGAAGTAGTCAGAATTGAGAGGAATTGAGAAGTAGTAAGAAGAGTTGAGTTGAGAATAGGCAGAGTAGAGAGAAGTTAGGAGGCAGAAGGCTGAATGTAATGCAATATTTAATTTAAATAAAACCTGTTTCGTTATAAAAAGGCAGTTGTTGTTTATTAGACGCGCAGATCTTTGTCTGCATAAGATTAATTAAGCCAAAAATCCTGCAATATAAATGCAATTTTATGCAACTTTTTGCAATGTTGACTGTGATAGCTCTTTATCAACACTTTCGGATGCATTGTAACTAAAATTCATTTTATCACTACCTGTGTATATCTTAAAGTTATAGCAGGAAACGATTTTGGTTCGCATAATTTATCAAATTTATACAGGTACCGCTCCTTTTGATAGACTATATTGTTTGTAAGGTAAGCGTCACTTGTATTTCATTAACGATTCATCGATAACAATGTTCTTTTGCATTCTATATGCTTCCTTACATCTTTGGTTAAAACAATTTATAACAGACTCTATTTTGCACAATTTATCCGTATTGTTTGCCGAATTGTTATTTGCAAAATGCAAACATCTAATTATTTGCAGAAATCTTTTGAACGACATCGTTTTTTGTGAACGTTTTGTGACTGTTTACAACTGCACCTTTAGACCAGTTCATTTGAATTGTTGGTTTTTTAATTTCAGCCATTATTACACATAGTGCAAAATATATTTTGATTTCACCACCGTCAACAGGAAACCAAGTTTCGTCTATTTTTTATCTTTTATTTTTATCGTTTATTATTTGCTTTGTGGATCGATTCGTCTCTATGAGACTATATTTTCTCTAAATATTGTACATCGTAGAGGATGAACGGCGGTAGTGTTTATTGATAACTGCATATCGTCATTAGGTCGTTCTTGCTTGACGACGATTAGTGACGGACGGCTCTTTGAGAAAATTGTGCATAGTTTTGAATAGCCCGTGAACTGTAAGAGTTATCTTGATACTGTGTGTTTTTATATGCCGGGTGCTACTAGCTTTAGCATTTATATGGTCCCTTGGTAGGGCTATGCATTTTGTTATTGGATGGATTTTCCGAATTTCGGGTACAAGGGTAGGGATTACAAAGGGAAAAACGAACTGAATTATTGCTGAATTATTGCTGAATTATTGCTGAATTATTGCTGAATTATTGCTGAATTATTGCATATTCCAGGTACTTGACGTACATGATAGCCAAGCGTCAAGGTACCATCGTGTTTTACCTGGGATACGGGGTCGGCAATATGGTATTTTCTAACGAGTAATAATACCGTTGAAACGGTATTTCAAGGATTAACAATAACAATTTATTAACAATAATATAAAGTTGTGCTAATAACAATAAAGCTACGAATTATACGACAACACGAGTTTACAACAATTCTTGATTTACTTCGATAGTTGGACATCATTTCTCGTAACGTTCAACTCTGTTTTCTGCTCACTCTAATTTCGTTCGACTCTGACTCTCAATCTCAATCTCAATCTTAAATCATGTACACGCATTTCGATATGATCATGTTAAGGACCTGGCGCATCGGCCAGGGTTTTCCCCAAAGGACCTTGACCCTGCTGTCGCTCATTCACGTTCTCTTTGTAATCTTGGTATAGCTACGTCTACATAGTTTAAAAAGTACCACACTATAATATTGTCAAATATTATATTGAAATTGTATAATTCTTTTTTCTTTGCACCTAAGTAACTAACTGAAGAATTGCCACTTTTCTCTTAAGAAGTTCCGTATAGTTTCAGATTTTTCGTTCATTAGGTTTTTCTTTACAAATCTATAGCTCTGATTCTCGATGATTATTGTGGTCTTCAACGTCGATATAATCTTCAATAACCAGTCGCTTCCAACATTTTCGTAGATGTACAGTAAAATATCGCTTCTGTCACTACCACCGTTTAAAATATCTTTCAAATCATTGTTTGCGATGTTAGCAGAACTTTTAAGACTTTCGGCTTCTATGCGTCTTCTGAAACTGTAGAGTGTTCTCTTCGTGTTGACGTTCGGTTTCTGTGATAAGGAAGGTTCCTCTGAAAAATAACACCAAATTTATAAAGATGTTTAAAATATATACAAGTGAGTCCCACATGTTATGAAACACGTTATTAATGTTATTAATTCGGGAGCCGTTTGTACGCCTAAAATAATGAAAAATGATCATATAAATACGTGTCTTACCTGTTTTCGTTTATGATATGTAATGAACTTTATGGTTTAATCTTCTTTACAAAAGATGTAGAAAATGACAAGATAAACTTGCACGCGTCTTGTCATGGATCTAGTTACTCTCTCTATCATTCCTAGTGTTTCTCGAATTTGTCGGAAGCCTTGCTTTCTTCTATTTCGTTGTATTTCAGCATATTCGATCGATGTTGCGTATAGAATACATTTCAAATGTCCCCACAAATGGAAATCTAATGGACTCAAATCTGGAGATGGAGCAGGCCATGCAATAATACCTCCACGATCGATTCATTTATTTGCAAAGTGTTGATTTAAAAATTGCTTAGCCACTCGGCTAAAATGCGGCGCAGCTCCATCATGCATAAACCGCAGTCTAATATCGACGGGAACTTGCTCTAATATTTCGTGTAAACGCGTACTTAAAAAGTCAACGTACTTTTAGTATAGTTATCCTGTTAGTTTCCCATAAAGAAAAAAAGGTTGAATTAAAAATTTATCAGTTATTCCTGCTCATACGTTTAAACTAAATTGGCGTTGATGTCTTGAAACGCACAACACGTGCGTTTTCTTCAAGCTAATAACGATTATTATAAAAATTGAATATACCATCGTTGGTAAAACGAGTTTCATCGGTGAAAATTGTTGCGTCCCTAGGTCAGAACGTGCCAAGTTAACAGGGATACTGTTTTATTTCTTTATTGTTAGCGTCCCTTGACTCGCGGTCACTCGTTGTCACCCGGCCGTCACTTGGCTGAACCTTAGCAAGGGTAAATAAATAACCCTTGAGGCGATAGGCATAAGGACTCAATTTGTTTCAACATTCATCACCATCGATGGACGTCGAAGCTAATACACACCCCCAATATTATTCACATCAACAGAAAGACACACACCCACAACTTATATTTCACACCAATCAATCAGAGCACACACGAATTTATAAAACCACCAAGACAGCGAGTCCAACGGGGAGCTCTCCTTGAAATTCAAAGCAGTTGAGACAAACTATTACGACCAAGCAGTTCTTCCTGAAATTTAAATCAGTCAAAGCAAACCCACCTCGACCAAACTCCAGCGCCAGAAAGCAGTCGCACATTAGAACTCTTTAGTTCTACTCGAACCAGATCTAGCTCGATTAATTTAGAGTAGACCGCATTCCTGATTTACAAACCACGAAACTCCGAGCGTGAAAGTTGCAGTATTCGGGACGCAACAAAATGTACGGTGGATACAAAACTCTTTTCATGTCTGCATATTTGTAGTAACCAAGTATAAACAACTACTTTAGGTGGAAAATCAATTTCAGCAGTTGCCTTGTACTCGCTGAAAATGGTACAAGTATAATTGCTGTTCTCGGAATATTCTCTATAGTGCCACGTGTGCCGCATTTTCCGTTCTTCCTATTCCCCGAGTACCGACTTCGTTATTCCTTTCTATTAATCAGTTTACCAAGGTTTGACCCTTTCGGTACGGAGGAGCTGGCCGCGGTTATACATTCGTGGTAGCAGGAACTTTTTCACAAGAGTGGTTGCATTGCCGCGGTACGGCAGCGTAAACCGCGAAAACGTGTTTTACGATATCCATGGAAATTACGAGCGTGATTGACACTAAACTTTTCATTCGGACCGTGACAGCCATCGGTGACATTTCGCGGATGCCGCCAATTGACGACGGTAGCAGCCAGAGGACGTTTCATAGCCGTCGCAAATGGTTGGCAGTAGTACCGAAAGGATTAAACTTCTGTTTTGGAAGCAACCAGTCTCTCGTAGACGTTCCTGTATTCTTTGAAATGTTCTCTCGTTTAGTATGCGCCGATTGGGAAAATTAGAATAATGCTCCATTATCACTTCGTACACGATCTTATACGACATGTATTACGATTATTAGCGAATTTTCTAAATTTTCAAATAGTCACATGAAAAACATCGAGTAAATATAATTTGTAAACAGTGCGATTTCTTGCTTACGAACTGTTGCGGTCTGTGGAAAAAGAGGCCGAACAGAGAGTTTTCTCTGTTTATAAAATTCATTATATCTCATATCTCATGGATGACAGGAAGAAACGAATACATATATAAAGTATATGTTCACTGTTCTATACCAATTCTTAACCTGACTGCTGCACACGTACACACAAATATCTATACTTTCAACCATACTCCGGACACGATACGGACACGTGGATTAACATGACAGCTGTTCCGTCGCGGAACAAGGAAGACCCGTTACGGTCTTCCAACAGCCAGGTCTTTAGGGTGAAACAATTCGGCATCGGAATTTTCCTCTCCATGCCTTCAGCATGTTTCAATGATTTTACCTTTATTCTGACTTCTCGTGTCGCGGAACACGAGAATCCTGGAAATCCGTAATTTAACGAAATTAGGCGATGACTCTTAAGACTTGGCTGACAATAGGCCTGAGGGCTGCACGTGGTCCGCACACGTTGGAAGCCTCAGGCCCTAGCTAGGCGCCATAAACGGCCGATTGGGTCACCAGCGCCTGGGTGGACCCCACTTACCTCACCTTGGAGGAGAGGGTTTCCTCCACTACCGCCTCCCTTTTAGGAAAACCATCCCTTCTTTCAAGGTGACCGATTCGCGGACCAAGGGAACGCCCTTGGTCAAATCAGCCAATTATATTTGGCGAGCTCCCGATTTTTCCAAAGACCGATCTTAGGAAAATCGAGGAGCTCACACTTCCTTTCGAATCATCGAAGAGAACAGTTAGCTTCGAGTCGTCGAAGACACACTTCTAAACGAAACTTCATAGAGAACGGCTCGAGCCTAGAGTACCAGAGTTTAGCGTTCGACTCCAGCCGAGATCTTCATTTTGCTCGCGCTAATTGAAACAGTTGTCCAAGATTAATTTGGCGGGCAACACAGCGAGGTCGCGTACATCATAGGATTCAATTGCGACGCAACAACAGCTTTGTTTCACGATTGCGATCTAGAGATTATTGACTAACGCGCCGATTTGGTTAGCGGTAGGATCGCATACATTTATCTTCATAATACTGTCGATGAGTGTCTCTTCATCCTGTTGTACCGATTTACATAAACTAAGGTCTCACTTCCCCAGGAAATCACGGCATAATATTACCGAATTTACCACCGTGCTGTCGGGTACCATTAATAAGCAAACGTCGTAACATTTACAAGTACTGATTTCTGCGGACTACGGTCAAACAAATTCCAAACAAATTGATATTCACTTTTTCCTTTTTTCCTTTTTACATTACGTGACATTACGTTGTCCGATACAAAAGGCTCCTTATAAAGTTAACTTCGCTTCCCCGATCTAAAAGGGTATCTAAACGTAAAGTAATTGGTTTACTATTCGAATCGATTTCGTAAGTATAAGTAAGTATTTTTCGATTTCGTAAGTATTTTTTACGAAACCAAAAACCGGGTTTTTGGACACATTATTCAGCTCGTTCCTTCTTTCTGGGTATTCCAGTCTTCTATGTCCAGAATTGACCATATTTGTAGCAATTTTTTCTTTTCCTCTCCGGGCACGTGCAATTTCGAGAAACATCTTCGCTTTCGTTGCAATTGAACCAACGGGGATTTGTCTCGTTGCCTTTGCGCTTGTTCACGCGGTATTCTTCTTACGGTATTGCGTTACTCAATATCTTGTTCGTCGATTCGAAATGTATTTTCGCTTCATCCATCGAATTCGCACCGAGAATGCCGTATATTACGTACTCGATCCCACGTTTCCGTTCTGCCATTCTGCCATTCTGCCATTCTGCCATTCTGCCATTCTGCCAGCTAAAATAATTTTATACCGCTGGCTTCGACACTAGTTCCAGTCACTCCGTCGTTGAACACGTAAGCCTGCACAAGAACTTCAAAGTATGAACATAAAGAAACATAAATGTTTGTCTATAATCATACAGACGTAAATTGTATAAGGTCAACGGATCGTAAGAGTTTCCCACGTAAGTTTTATCATAAGGGTACAAACGTTCACCATGTAATGAACAGAAAGGTGCGCAAAACGCGTAAATTCACACCAAGCTTTATTAACATGAAATCCGCAATCGGCGCAACGCAACCTAAGTATCTGCATTGTGGACACGTAAGATCTTATCCGACTTCTAAAAACCTTCTAATCGGGAGGACGGGTGGATGAACTCTACGTGGTCCAAAAGGAAACTAAGTACCGAGGCCAATACAATATCGTTTCGGATCGTTGCCTGTTATTCTTTGTTTATGCGGCCACGGAAATCAAACAACCTGTCGCTTCGTCTAAGGTCCCAATCCTCTTCTCGCCACACTTGCCGTTTTCTTACGAAACGGTTAGTTCCGGTAAAATTTGTTAATCCTTGCAGTGCATATAAACTCTTACATACAGTTCATTTGAACATAATACTTGAACATACGATATTCGGCAAGTTATAGTTTTTCGTAAGTATAAAATCATTGCTTGGTGATGAATATAATATCAGCTGGTTTGGTGGCTGAGCAGTGATCGGTGTTATCGCGCTAAATGAAGAATTAACAACGTTAATTTTAATCATCTTACTTTCATGCGATATTTTCATTCACGATTTTTATTGTGAATAAGTAAGCGAGTAGCGAAGGTTGAGGTTGCGTATAGTAGATCCCAACGAGATAGCAAGAATATACGAGAAAAATATAGTAGACTATGTTTCAAAGAAATACAGCAATATAATACATTAAATTTAAAAAATTTCAATTTTTATCATTTTCAGCTTACCTCTTTAAAAATTCGGTCTGGACGGAATTTTCTCCACAAAAATGTCGAAACGCGATATAAATTTGACTAATTTTAACACACGTTAAAACATCCTTTAACCCTTTGAGCGCTATGAACCCGTATATAGGTTCTCGCACAACCATTCGATTTGGGCTATGAACGCATATATGGCGTTCTCACATAACCATTCAATCTGGGCTATGAACGTTGTATAGTTTTATAAAATAATAATTTTCTAATAGTTTACAGTTAGTTTAGAATATTGCCGAAACGTGCTTCGCCATAAAAAGCAGACTGCCTAGCGCGTGCACTGTCGTAAGAAGTAGGCGGTCCCACAGCGCACGCTTAACCGTTTTACTGCCAAGCGGCGCGATCGCGCTTCTTCTATTTTGTGTCCAAAAGTGCCAGCGCTCTGAGCTGCGAAGCTGACAATCAGCGCGCTCGGTTGGTGAACGCGGAATATGAGAAGCGCTATCGCGCCGCTCGGCAAATATCGATTGGGAAACAATAATGACCCGTGGCACTCAAACGGTTAACGTCCAATAGCTCAGCGCTCAAAGGGTTAAGAATGCGTTAACTATCTTATTTCAATGCTCATTCTTAATGTCATTCTGATTTTTCTTCAAGTATCCAACAATAAAGCAATATAGCCATCAGATATAACAATCTAAAAGATTCAATGGATTTCTTTTGCCAAAAATCCTATCCTTTCTTTTTATCATTGTTAGATTTCACAAATATTTATTGATATTTTATAGATTGTATTTGTACTCTATACACGTAGCTTGCAAGCTGTACGAAGTGCGTCGCGAGTAAGAAATAACAAAAGACACACCACAGAAGAACAGACCAATAAGACATACGCATTAGTCGCTAAATATTTACACGTAATTGCACTCTCAATTTACTAGTATTGTCTACTATCGGTTAAGTGCTTCTCCATTTATACGTTAATACGTTATTTATACGTTACTTGACATTTGCTTTATAACCGGTGTTACGGACCCAATCCGTTGTGTACTCTAAGATCGTTGGCGCGGGCACGGGTGCTGGTGCTGGTGTGTAAGGCCAACGTGTGCTGTCGGTTCGTCTCGAATTTACCAAATGTTTCGGCCGACTTTGGGGTCGGTGTTCCCCAACAATGATTGGATGATGCCACAAAATCTTGAGCTGATAGTGCCCGATTTGATTATGTAGCGAATAATCACTCAACGAGAATGATTATTCGCAAAGACTTGTTACGGCGCTGAGAATGACTGACTTCTTGAACAAATGCTTGCAAACGACTGATTGACTAACTGTGAATGACTGACTCTCTGTGATTCATGATTTCCGAAGCCAAGGATTGTTAAAGGAAAATCGGTTTCCTGATTGGCGGATGTTTGGACCAAGGGTGGGCCCTCGGTCCGCGAATCAGTTGCCCCCAAAGAAGGGAGCAACGTCTTCCACGACAAAAGATCGCTTCTGGAGGAAACCTTTCCCTCGGAGTGAAGTTGTTGGTGAGCCACCCGCACATTGGTGAACCTTCTTGAGACGTGACCGTTGGTTTATGGCTTCGAAAGTCATGACCATCGCACATGGCTTGGACCTTTCCTTTACAGGCCCATTGTCATTGCCTGCTTTCTAAAATTAGTCGCTAAAGAATGCCTCGTGTTCGACGATCCGAGAAAATAAAGAACAGTTTGCAAAAGTGTATTGTAAATGGATAAAATAGAAAATACCGAACATGAAATAAAACAGCAATTACGGTCTGGTTGCTAATAGACCGTAACGGTTTTTTTTCCACCCGTTTTTTGTCCCACGATGAGACAGCTTGAAACATGAAATCCTAAATACAGCCATTGTTCACTTATTTAGACTCGGCAGAGCCGTCGCTATGCATAGTCGGAAAAGTAAACTCTATAAATGTTTCCCCAAATGGATAATAGCTATTTGAAAAAAGTAAAAATTTATGTATTGTAATTAGTGCGTACTGCAGTAACGTATGCGTGCGATACAACGTGGACTGTAATCGAATACCTTACGTCGTCTTCTTTACAGTCGTTAGAAACTCACCTAAAGTTAAATTACAATCCGTCGCAACCTCCTGAAATTTTACAATTTGGTAATAACCAAATTTTGCGATATTATAATATTACCCTATTTTAATATACCGATCCCCAATTAACAATGTCAGATTGCTATCTATACTTATTAGCGCAAGTAACTTATATTGCTTCACCTTTACGCCCTTACAGGGTTTTTGTCTGCGATAACCGCGACGTACTGCAGTCACCTCACAATCAGTCGCATCGCTACACTTTACACACAAAATATTCATATCTCACACGTGTACATTACATAATTAGACTTTACTAATCTTTGAAAGCATGCTTATTAAAAATTTATAATAGCGACAAAGTGTAAGATATTATTATAGGCCAATCATTCGTTGATATGTTAGTTAATTGTTTATTATTAATCAGTTCTCAAGGCAAGATAATATTGTGTCCATATCAAGCTTAGTTATGAATTTTAAAGACGAGAAGGAATAATGTACACGACGTTCAATTTTAATTATTAGCATCAATTTTTAATCATTATGTATAATTTCTTTGCAATATAAAATAGAATTTAATCACAACCTACATTAATTACTTCATAAAAGAAACTAAAGATTAACACTTTTTGGACATTTTTTTTACCTTTCCTTGGGATTTACGAGATATAGAATACATGGTTTTGTTATTTCAATTCCTTTTTTTTATTTACAGAATATATATGCCGTGTTTATTATGAACAAGATATATTGGATGAAAATTTTGTTGATATCGATATATCACAATTTTTTGAATATCTTTTAAAATTGGACAAAAATTCTGAAGTTGCTGTAATTGCTAAAGCAGTGTATTTAAGAAAATCAGATAATTTGATTACGGCACGAGAAATATTGAAACAAATGCTTACACCAAAGCCGCATTCGGTATATGGTTGGTTGGAATTGAGTAAAATAAGCATAAGGCTTAACTGTTGGGAAGATGCAGAAGTTGCCGCTAGACGAGTATTAGAAATTAATCGTGGAATAAAAGACGAATTATTATATCAAATGCAATTAATAGCACTTGAATCGATAAGTAGAAGTAGCGATAAACACAAGTGGGAAATTGCTCTGCACGAATGTGAACAGGTAAGACTTTTCTCTATTTATGTAATTTCTAACTGCTGATTTACGAGTTATATATCACAGCATGTAAATTTTTTTTTTTAATTAATCTGTGCATGTACGTATATACGTTCCATTATTGAGATGTATCAAGCAGTAATTGTTTGATGATGTTACGATATATTAATGTAAATTTTTCGAGATCGAATGATCGGAATTGGATATAGCATAAAAAGACAAATCTAATGGTCTTATAAACCATCCAATTCCGATCATTCGATCTCGAAAAATTTACATTAATTTGT
>NW_016910581.1:362761-371778 GCF_001483705.2 Eufriesea mexicana
CACACACACACACACACACACACACACACACACACACACACACACACACACACACACACACACACACACACAACATATAAGAATAAAAAAATCTAAGGTTAAAAAAGTTCGTATAAACTTAGGCTCGAAAACTGTTTCCTGTCAGGATATAAATGTTTTTGGTGTACCAGCTAACATTTTGAAAATTTGTAATGTTAATCCTTCAAACACCGTTTCGGCGGTATTATTATTCGCATTAAGAAATACCATATTGCCGACCCTGTATCCCAGGTAAAACACGATAATACATTGACGCTTGGCCACCACATACGCCAACTACCTGGAGTATGGAGCAATAATTCAGTTCGTTTTTCCAAAAAATCGTTTGTCAATTCTACCATTGCACCTGAAATTCGGAAACTCCGTTATTCATATCATTCAACAACAAAATACATAGTCCTTCCAAGGGTCCTTATAAATAGTAGACCTTGTAACATACGGCATATAAAAATACGCAGTATCAGGATAACTCTTACAGCCCACTTACTACCCGAAACTATGCACAATTTCTCAAAGAGCCGTCCGTCACTAATCGTCGTCAATCAAGAACGACCTAGTGACGATATATACATGTAGTTTAAAAAAATATGCTGACAATTATTTTATCTTGCCGCAATATTTTTTCCGTTTCATTTCAGAGACTACCGAATTCGTTGAAAAAGTTTTGGTGTATTTTGAATTCTGTCACATGCTATAGTTAGAGTTTTGTCAAATAAGCAGTACTTTACTGTGACACTTTTTATAAATATTTTTATAAATATATTCGTAAAATTTTATATAACGTATTACAAACGGATATAGAATATACCATTCTATTCTATATCCATTTAAAAAAAAAAGGTTGCAGTTTTATTAACAGTTAATCGTTTTATTTCAAATATTATTTTCAATTCTGAAAGGTACAAAGAGTCTATAGAAATTATACGTTATTTTATAAGTGATTCTATGTTTCAGGTTACACTGGAGACTCAAAATTCGAACATAATCCGTCCTATGATTAATTCGTTCTCAAATCCGTCCCCACATCATTTAATAGATATAAAACATTTGATGTATTTACTTGCAAAGATTTCTTTTCCTCATTATTTTTTAATAAATAGTATGTCATATATGTATGTATGTATGTATATGTATGTATATATGAAAATAATTTTGTAACATTAATTAATTAATAATTTTATTCCAATCCGCTAGCTGAATCGTGATTTCTTGTTTCTCTGTAAAAATAGTATATGTTCTATATGTTCTATATGTTCTATATTTTTGTTCGTATTTCAATATTTCCCTAAAATATTTCGCTACATTATCATTTGAGTGGTTAATGATTCTGTTTGCAACTGTAAGATTTGGCTGTCAGTCCCTTACAAGACTCAGTGTTTTAGCTCAACGATTTAATAATTATACGTTTGCATTAGACATACTTTTCGTATTGATTATTTTCTCTTCCTTTGCAAACACTTCCTCAGCTATTTTATGCCGCTGTTCTATACGAAGATCCTGCAACTTCTCAATAATCAGCTTAATATTGTAGTCATGCACCATTTCTTCGATACCTTCACTCTTTATCTTCAGGTCCATACGCTCTGCAAAAACACAATTTCTTCTCTTAGTGCAACATTTTCTTCAAACATTCATGAATCTCGATCTGGTACAGTGGTTGATCATCAGAGTTTTAACACGGCAGATGGCATCGTTTTGTAAGAAATTTGCTCTGAAGCTTTATCTATTACTCCTAGGCAGTGTAGAATATTGAAATGTTTTCTTTTGAAATCCGCTAACGATATACTCTTTATCCGATGTCATTTTAAAGTACCTTGATGTGAAGTTTCTTGAAATTTCAAATGACTGATTAACAAGTCTCTTTAAGATTCCTAAAAGAAAGTCTTCTAAATCCTTTTGTCCCTTTTTTCTCAGAAATGTTTATTTTCTGGTATTCTTTTCCAAATTTAATTTTCAAGTATCTAAATATTTACATTGATCTATTGTTCCACTAGTGAAGTACAAATTCCAGAGACCATTTGCAGCTATACCGTGGAAGATGCAAGTGTGGAAAATATGAATGTTTTTCATATAACATTTATTTATTACAATGGGAAAAGTAAATAAACGCACTCTCTTTATCTACGTGATTCACCCTCTCCGCCATAGCTTCTAATAAATGCTATAAGATACATTAGCCTCGTAACAAGTTCTTGATAGTCCTCTTTATTGTATTTTTCACTAGTCTTATTATTAGGCATCTTCATATTGTGGTGAATTAGTGTAGCACTTGTGTTACAGTCAGCCATGCCAGATAAATCAATCAGTTTGAAGAGGTAATTTTTCAAATGCACTTCAATTCTTCCCTCATATTAGTCAATTTATATTCCGAAAATAGTTTGGTTCACTCAAATTCTTCGTTTTATATACTTATTCTTGAAATTCCCATTGCTCGCAACTATCACCATGTCCTCAACATATATTGCACAATATAAATAAATGCCAGCGTCCTTTTTTAATAACAGACATAGATCTTCTTCCCATTGAATTAATCCATTCTTCAACAACACTTATGTCAGGTACTCGTTCCAAAAGCGACCTACCTGTGTCAACTCATAAACGCTATTCTTCAATTTATACGCACAGTTACTCTTTGCCTCGTACTCAAGTGGGATTTCCATGAAAATCTCTTTTGCAGTTATGCCCAATAATAACCATTTGAGTCCCAGAGGGTTTTGAAAAAACACTGTCGAAGAATCCCGAATAGTGCGACCGCGCTTTCTCTAAGCGAGTGCGTGAGGACCCAAGCAGCGCGATAGCGCTTCTTCTGTTTTATGTCGAGAAATCCTAATCGGCGTGATAGCGCTTCGTTTATTTTATGTAGATGAATGTTATTGAATATTTCTTCATTTAGTTTATTGAAAATCATACAATACCTATTATCGGTAAATTTAACAACAAACAGTAAATTGGTATCACAACATTAGAGAACGAAAGGTGATATCGACACGGTTACTTTTTCACTAACGTGCAGCTGACTCCCCTGTACCTCAATCGGTACACCTCTCCCTGAAGAAGAGGTTTCATCCATTACAATTTTTGTTCGGGGGACGTTTTTCTTGTTCAGGATAACCGATTCATGAACCAACGGAACGTTCTTTATTCAATTAATTGCCAATTGGGAAACGTTTTCCCTTTGACAAACTGTCAATTTTCCATAAAATAGTTGTAAGTGTAAAGGGTGTGGAAAGGATGACGCGAATGAATACGGGTCAAAAACTTCAAAACTCAAAAACATCTTATTTCAAAAGAGATTTATTTCACTCGGTGGTCTCACACTAATTGCCCGCTGACGCTTCCTCACACGTGGAAGCTTCTTCATTCGCTGCGCCTGGTTCTTGATTGTTATACAACGATCGAGAGTTTCCGCGAGTACAAAGCTATCTCGGTCCGTTTGACGGCGATTTTCTTACATAAGGAGAATCACGGAGGCAGCCTTCGACATTCCTAAAGTTCGTTCTCGACTTCATAATGGACAGTCCTTTGACTTCTCAAACAGTTCTTGACCTATCAGTCTTTTTTGACTTAGTAGTCAGTCTTCCGACTTGTTCACACTTAATTAGTCTTTTGATTTTCAGTCGTCTTTAACTTACAAGGGGCAACATTCAAATGGCACATGCCGATTTTTATGAAATTTATGTGAGAGTTGTTAAGAAAGTATTCGACACGTATTTTTTCCTTTTCCTTTTTTTTTTTCTTTTCTCTTTTCTCGGAAATCGTTCATGTTGTAGAAGTGAAATCCCTCGCGGAGTCTGCGGTTGACCTTGGTCGCCGTAGTATGAGCTTAACGACCCTGTTGCGGCTCCAGAACTGAACGTCCCAAGTTAAATGGAGGACTGTTCTATGTCCTTATTGCCAGCGTCCCTTGATTTGTATACACTCGTTGTCACCTGGCCACTACTTGGCCGAACCTTAGAAAGGGCCAATAAATCACCCCTAAGACGATGGGCATCAGGACCCAATTTGTTTAAACATCCATCACCACCGAAAGACGTTCAAGCTAACACACACTTCCAACATTATTCACAACCAATAGGGAGACATACATGTACACCACTTACATTTCACACCAACCAATCACTAGACACACAAAACTTATAAAACTGTCGAGACAGCGAGTTCTCCTAAAAATCCCACGAAAACAAGACAAGCATCACGACCAGATCTTCAGTCAAGACCCGCGACGATCAACTCGGTGCGAGAGACAGTAACATATCACAACTATTTAGTTCAACCTTAACCAGGTCTAGTTCCATTAATTTAGAGTAGGCTGTATTCCAGCAACATTGTCGCATTCGCGTAAATGGGCCTCACAACCCCGCGAAATCCCCATCGTGTGAATTGGAATGTTTGGAACGCAACAGACCCTAAGGGGTCCGAGTTGGTCAAACCTAGGTCAAGGTATGCAAGCTGTCTCAATCGGAAAGTGGGATGATCTCATGACAGGTATGATCAGGACGGCTTGAGCCCTGATACCGCGGGAGACCAATTTAGCCCTGTGCTGCCAGCTTTTAGCCGTCCGCTCGTCGGTCGCTAGGTTAGACTGGCGGGGGTAGTGGTTATGTCAACGTCTCAGGCAAGAGACCTTGAGTTCTCGGCGGGTCATTTGCACCAGAACAGCTTCCGCGCCGGCCTGTAGAGTCGATAGGGATTTAGAGAAGTCCCGTCCGTACCAAGAGTGACAAGTGGGACTTGCATACCATGCCCCGTTGAGTCAAGTGGACGATTGGTAGTTCCGTGTGTAAGGTGCGCGCCGGAACGCGCTGATTGAGCGAATCTCAATCCCACGCCCATGGGGACCATGTGGATTAGATCCTAAGGGTAAGGGCCGCACGTTAAATCACCGACACTCGTTGTAGAAGTAAAATCAACCCTCAAAGATAAAGGTTAAAAGCATATTTTCTTGTAACATCTCGAAAACCAAATAGGTTAGAATCAAATTTCATACCAATGTTAATGTTAATCATACTAAATGTTATTTGATTTTCATGTAAATGAGTACATGTGATCTATGGATTAAAATAGGGGATATGTGTCTTTGGAACCTTTTTTCTCACTATAAACAATAATTATGACAAATAGTTTTCAATAATTCCACGTGATGACAAGCATTGCGGGTCGTATTGTACGCCTATAGTAAACTTTTTCAATGTTTTGGATGATTGTTGCGAGTGTGGGATAGGTTCTTCATTATTTTTTAATTAGCCATCTGCGATACAGCGCACTGTAGCGTGCAAAATTGCGACATGGTATTGTGCGTTTGAAAAAAGAAGAGACAGCGTGTTAACATTCTCACGACTCATTAACTCCGCTGATTCTCCCTTGATCATAGAAAACGGTGATTGATGATCTTCCTCACCATCTTCGACCAATAACGGTCACTGCCTGTGATAATAGGAGTGTCAGTGGAGTTACTCAGCCGTGTGGATGTAAACTTGTCCTTTTCTGCAATGTTCTTGTCTCGAAGGCATTATATCTATCACTGTTGTGAGGAGCATTGGCTTGGTATGCAGACGCATACGTCTGCACGGATCCGTATCCACCCTTGCAAGTCCATTGTTAGCAAAGTCTTATTTGTAGCGTATAATACTTTCCTATTCATTTTGTCACTTTACGTAGGCTTGATTTGTCAAACACAATCGTCACAGCATCATCTGCTGTATTCATTGTCCCCCTCTTCTTTTCATATCCATTTCCGTTGCCTCTCCAGTTTTCACTTCCTCGAACATGTATGTATATAATTCTTTGTTTCCTTGTACTCTGCTAACATATGTCGATATCATTGGCAGTTGAAACACTTTTACTTACCATAGCACTCGGTTCCTATCTGGTCTCTCTTTCCACAAGTATAGCAGTTAACGCCATTTTTCATTCTTCTTTCTTCCTTCTTACATCATCATGGCCTTTCTACGCTCTTTCTTCTTTTCATTGCCCCTTTCTACCTTCTTCTAATTTCAGCAAATACCTTATATCATTGATCATTGCCTAACTTTGACTTTCCAATGTCCTTAAGTTTTGACCAGACTCTTCTCTGTGCCCATGTAGCACATACATTTTTAGTTCAAATTCTTCTTTCGTTTTTGTCAATTACGTACATTGATTTTTAAAATCACCAGCCTTATTGATGTAGTCGTCTTCGCTTTCATTCTTGTTCATAAGAACAAATTCGCGAAATCACTCGATACTCTTGTCTTAATTTGTTTTGACTCTGCAATCATAATTTACTAGATCAACTAGATCTCCTAACTTCATATTATACTCCTTTGCATGAAGTTTTACTTGCATTATTTTTTCATGCAATAGTACAATCGTAAGAATCGTAGGATCTAAAGTAGGATTGTCGTAGGATACGATACGAAATATATACGTAGGGATATACCTACGATTGTTGTAAGATACAAAAAATAATATCCTCCTTAATATACAATGTAAGACAAAATGATAGCATACTTAGAAGTTTATTATTTCTAACAATGTATTCAAAATCGTTTGGCACTAACAAGAGAACATATTAAACTCGGACACGAAACACGTATTTCAATGAACAACCCTTAGACAGTTATAACATTCACGCACGTGTTTGATGCATGATAATAATACCCTAACATACGTGATTATGTCTTTATGGAGTTCTATATAGACCTCTTTCGGCAAAGAATTTCCTTTATAACACGTAGATAAGTTTCCTACTAATATCTTAAAATCTTTACTTATTTTAGAATTTCACCTTTTATTTGGAACGTTTCCTTCTGAATTCTTTCTGTCTTTATAATTCATTATCTCGACAAAATTTCATTACACATGAAATACTGTCGTGTTCTTTGTACAAGGATGCGGCAACTAACGTAGAGACCTGTTATCGAAACTTTCTTCTATTCGGTTATTACAATTTATTGGTCGCTTGTAGGTTTTCCGTTTGCTTTCATTGGGAATGTCTCTACTTACATCTGTTCTTTATAGTCAACTACTAAAATCAGTTTATTAAATTCCCTACTATTCATCAGAGTTAGCTGGAAATTTCGCCTACTATGTATCATCCCACTTCATTGTGGGAGGGTACTTGGCTCTAACTTCTACGCATCTATCGCTTGAAATATCTATTCAGTCAATTAAAATTTGTATAAATAACAAAGAATTGGATCTTTCGCACTTATTTCCGGACCTCCAAACTCCCATGTACAGTTATTTTGGTTCGTTTAATATAATAAATTGCAATTTTGACATGAAAAATACGCCTGTCAAATTATACGCGTCATCTTTGATACCGATATCTTCAAATCAGACAAATATTTTGTAAATAACTATATTGTAGATAACATAGATTCTTACATTTTATTTGATTAAAAGTGCCTTTTATTAAAAGGAGGTTACAATATAA
This sequence comes from Eufriesea mexicana, assembly GCF_001483705.2. Classification (NCBI taxonomy): domain Eukaryota; kingdom Metazoa; phylum Arthropoda; class Insecta; order Hymenoptera; family Apidae; genus Eufriesea; species Eufriesea mexicana. Next base: position 370,218 of record NW_016910581.1, read on the forward strand.
AGAAGGTCGAAACAAATTAAATTGGTGACTATGTCTAGAAGAATTAATATATTCGAGAATTAACTAGTTAATTTTGCATGAAATAGAGGCAGATATAATGTGGTATAAATGGTTTTTGCATTGGAATAATGGAGAATAATGGAGGGGATTCGAAAATATTCTTATTTTTTTTTTTTACTGTAATAATGCTATAATTTTTTCATAATTTTCCGATAAACGGATTATTTCAGGTGATACATTTTGTTTCATCCTGTGTAAACTACTACAGCAATATATTTCAATTTTTCTTCATTATTTTTTATTTCTATAAAATGTTATCAATCGCACACGAGATTGATAGAACACAGAAATAGGATAAATGTTCTCAGACAGCTCTGTACATTATATAAATGAACAGTGTAATTCTTGTATATTGTATATATACCGTGTAACCAATTTTTTGACATTCAATTTATTATATTTAATGTTGTTTATGCGTTTCTGTATCTATGTATTTTTTAATCAGTATTTAAAGGTACGCCCTTCCACGCAATTACATCTGATTCATACACGTATTAGTATACTGTTGAATCAATCAGATGCATACATTCTACTGAACAATTTGGAATCCCAACATAACATCAAAATGGAAGCTAGTATTCTTCGTGCACTATATTTGAAACAAAATAAACAGTTCGACGAAGCAGTAAATATTCTTCACTCAGTCTTAGAAACGTCTGAAGCGTGGTTACTTCTTGGTGTAATATATTGGGAAATGACCGAGTATAATTACAGTTTAATGGCTTTCTTAAATGGAGTGAAAGCCGATCGTTATAATTGGGAATGCCTAATTTATTTGGGGCATTATTATCGCGAATATGGCAATGACTTGGAACGTTCTAGAAGATGTTATCAGACTGCATTAAAAATCAATCCAAATTCTGAAGAAGCTGGTATCGGTTTAAGTACAGCGTATAGGCTTCTTAAAAATCAAGTAAGTACAGATAAATATTACCTTATGTGAAAATATGAAATACATGTTTATTGTTACGTATTTTAATGCTTATTATTCGTTATTTATTTGAATATATAAAATTTCATAATTTTTCGTTTAATTACTTTCACAAAATATTATTTTCAGGATGCGAATATACAGTTGTTGCAAGTATTAACTACACAAGGCAGTGGACCTAAGTGGGCATGGTTACAACTTGGTTTACAATATCTTGACCGAGGAAATGCGGAGCAAGCTATTAAGACGCTCCAACATGTTGTTAGACTTGACCCTAATGACTGGTAATTTTATAGATAATAACTATTTAATAATTAAGAGATTATGAATTTGCATCGAAAAACATAAAAATTAATTTCGTCGATGCAGTATAAAATTTTTAGAATTATATTATTTCGTACTTGTCTCGATCCTATTCACAAACATCTTTATTCGGTTTAATTGAACTTGGTAACAATTTTTTATGCTTTAAGATAAATATTCTGTTTGCAATAATTCTTTATATGAATCAAAAGTATCGGAAGTTAAAATTTTATATTTAGAATATAAAATGATTTTATTTACTCACTC